>NC_137123.1:34508576-34716076 GCF_949319135.1 Squalius cephalus | reverse complement strand
CGGTTTTGCTATAGTGAGGGACTAAAGTAATGTACAAAAAGGAAACTAAAAGCCTCATCTTCTAAAAATGTAATTAAAAACCATTTATTTCTATATAAAAGTATACAAATATCACAACTAAAACCCATTTTATTCTTTTTTTTTTTCAATTTAATAATAATTTATAAGTTTAAAAATAGTAATTGTACTATTTAGTCCCATAAAAGTCAAGTCATACATAGGGGTATACTGCCCTCTTGTGTTCAAAATCAGGTAGGCCTATTGTATCTACATAAAAATATACTAGGTTTGTGACGGTGAGAATATTTTACCACTGGTTAATCTATGTGTGACACCGCTGGGGGCTTTTGAATCGCCAACTTAAAAACGAAAGTAAAATATGCTCGTCCGCACTGACATTGATAGTGGTTGAGCGAGCGTTTCAAATGAATTCCTATGGAAGTAGGAATTAACTGAAAAACGTTCACTCTGTTCTGCTCGTTCCTCGCCGTGGATGCGCACCGTTATGAATGCCCGTGCAGCCATGAGCATTTTAGTTTAATTTTACAATTAGCGCCTTTCGGGGGGTGGATTGCTTGATATTATTTTACAAAAGCACAATGTTGTGTTTTATTGCGACTGTACACACATATAAGTTAACACTTTGCAGTTTGAATGTCGTCCTGTATAATGACGGATTATGTTTTTATGTGTCCACTCTTCAATCGCGCCCACGCCACACACACACACACACACACACACACGGTTTACTATCTTTGTGGGGACTCTCCATAGACTTAATGGTTTTTATACTGTACAAACTGTATATTCTATCTCCTCACACTAACCCTACCCCTAAACCTACCTATCCCAGAAAACTTTCTGCATTTTTACATTTCCAAAAAAACTCATTCATAGTGACTATTGTGAGTCAAAGTTATAGCGCCACCAACTGGCAGCAGGAAGTGTGTCACTTTCAAAATGCTTTGAAGTCACCGTCTTAATTTTACCCGATTTGCTTCAAACTTTATGTGTATAATGTAAACACACGGCAGATGTAGACCTGTGAAAGGATTATTGATATCTTAGACACTGTTGCCGTGGCAACGCATCAAATTTTAATATTCTTTTCGGATGCGTTTGAGACTCTTAGCATGCTTGAAATTGGATGAAACTCGACAGACACATAACACTTATTAGCCAGTAGACATGTGAAAAGTTTCAGAAACGGACGTGGCAGGGGGGCTCAACAGCGCCCTCTTGAACAGGGTCTGAAAACTTGGTCCATATATCAAACACGCTTGCATGAATTAATATGAAACTCGGTACACATATAGATTTCATCGGGCCGAACAACGTTCCCTCTGTCAAGTTTCACGCCAGCCCAACAGGAAGTCGGCTATTATGGGTTGTTTGGAAAACGCTTGCTGTGGAATTTGATGTACTCCTCCTAGAGAATTCATTCAATCACCTCCTAACTCAGTCAGCATGAAGTCAAGACATTGAGGATGCTAAATTGCGGATGGATTTTTGATATCTCGAACGGTTTGGCCGTGGCGAGGAAACAAATTTATGGCGAGAAAAGAGAGAGACGAAGTGTTATAACTTCTGCATACATTAACTGATCTTGATGAAACTTTAGCAGTGTGTTCGTGGTAAGAGACCGATCAGATGGATGTAACTATTGTGAGTCAAAGTTATAGCGCCACCAACTGGCAGCAGGAAGTGTGTCACTTTCAAAATGTTTTTGACAAAAGTGCGGGGGTTAGTTTTACCCACAATTACAAAAATCAGTACGTATATTGGTCTCATCGAGCCGGACAACTTTCTAATTTACAGTCATTAGCTCTGACCAACAGGAAGTCAGATATTTTGGTTTGAATGTGAATTTATTTGAAAATTCAGCCTCTGCATTTTTACCCACTCCTGCTGAGTGGCTTATTTTATTCACACCAAACTTTTTCAACATGATGAAAATACATTAAAGATGCTAAATTGTGAACGGATATTGAATATCTCAAATGGTTTTGATATGGCGAGGGATTAAAGTAACGTAAAAAAAAGAATCAGAAAACATCTCATATCTTCAAAAAATGTAATTATACACCATTTATTTTTATATAAAATTATACAAATATCAGAACTAAACCCAATTTTGGGTTTATTCAGTTTTTTCAATTCAAGAATTATGTACAAGTTTAAAATCAGCCAGAATGCGCTATTTAGTAAAAAAAAAAAAAAAAATCATACATAGGGCTATACTGCCCTCTTGTGTTCAAAATCAGGTAGGCCCATTATATATTGTATTTATATATGAATATATTAGCGATGTGACTGAGAATTTTTTCCCACTGGTTATCGATGTGTGACACTGCGGCGGGGGCTTTTAAATCACTAACTTAAAGGGATACTCCACTTTAAATAAAAAATTCTGTCATCATATACTCACCCTCATGTTGTTTCAATCCTTTATGAATTTCTTTCTTCTGCTGAACAGAAAGGAAGATATTTAGAAGAATGTCAGTAACCAGACAGTTTCTGGTCTCATTGACTTCCATAGTATACATTATTTCCTAATTCCTACTATGGAAGTCAATGGGATCAGAAACTGTCTGGTTACTGACATTCTTCTAAATATCTTCCTTTCTGTTCAGCAGAAGAAAGTAATTCATAAAGGATTAAAACAACATGAGGGTGAGTATATGATGACTTTCATTTTAAAGTGGAGTATCCCTTTAAAAGCGAAAGTGAAATACGGACGTCCAGTAGGAATGAACTAAAAAACATTCACTCTGTTCTGCTCGTTCCTCGCTGTAGACGCGTTATTGCCCGTGCAGCCGTAAGCATTTTAGTTTCATTTAAAAAATAGCGCCATTTCAGTGGTGGGATTGCTTGAATGTTTTTTTTACAAAAGCACAGTGTTGTGTTTTAATGCGAGTGTACATAAATATAAGTAAACACACTGCAGTTTAAATGATGTCCTGTATGAACAAAACGACGGAGTAGCCTATGTTTTTATGTTTCCACTGTTCGAACGCGCCCACGCCTCACACACACACACACACACTGTGCATTCCAGCATTGCAATCTTGATATCGCAGCCAATTCATTATAGCCGTAATAAAATATAATAATAAATATAAATAGTCAACCTATTTGCAGCAAATGATTGTAGATTTCAGATCAATATATTTGTTTTCCTTACAATTTTAATTAACACTAACTTTATTCTCATCTGAATTATAAATAATTCATTCCTGTATAAAATAATACTACCATTAAAAAAATACATTTGATTGTCTTTTTTAATCAATGGAGAATGTGTGACTTAAAAATAAACAGATTAGTGCTTGTTTTGAGGACAAGAAATGAAAACCAATGCAATATGTTGAATGTCCAAAAGATGGCACCGACAGACTGCTTTTAAATGGGGTTGGATTTTTTTTTTTTTTTTTTTTTTTTTTTAACTGTGTGTGTGTGTGTGAGAGAGAGAGAGAGAGAGATTTTGGTTGGGTGGCAGTTGTAGGTTACAGTTTGACAAGAGTTTATAGTTTGACAAAGCACAATGTTGTTTTATTGCGAGTGTACACAAATATAAATGACGGAGTATGTTTTTATGTCTCCATTGTTTGACTAAGCCACAGACACACACACACACACACACACACACACACACACACACACACACACACACACACACACACACACACACACAAACACACACACACAACAACAACAACAACAACATATTGTGCATTCCAGCATTGCAATCTTGACATCGCAGCCTGTTCATTATAGCCTTAATAAAATATAATAAAATAGTCACCCTAACAAATAAAAATTACACTTACAATTTTTTTTAAAGTGACAAGACAGAGAATATTACTTGTCTGATGTATATATATATATATATAGAGCTGCGAGCAGCGATGGAGGGCCCAAGCCGGTGACACCGCCACCCCGGTGGCTTTAGTGTAACTAAAGGCACCAGGGTGGCGGTGCCACCGGCTTGGGCCCGCAATCGCTGCTCGCAGCTATATATATATATATATATATATATATATATTTATTATTATTATTATTATTTTGTCAACCTTTCGGGCACTTTTGGGGCCCTTAACATGCTCGAAAACTCTTGAAACTTTGCACACAGGTCAGAACCCGCGGCCATCAGGGCCGGGCTGAGGCTGGTACCCGGGCGTGGCAGGGGGGCTCGACAGCGCCCCCTGGAACGGGATCCGAACACGTGTCCATAAATCAAACACGCTTGCATGTAATAATATGAAACTCGGTACACATATAGATCTCATCGGGCCGAACAACTTTCGTGCTCTAAGTTTTACGCCAGACCAACAGGAAGTCTGCTATTTAGGGTTGTTTGGAAACGCATGCTGTGGAATTTAATGTACTCCTCCTAGAGAATTCATCCAATCTCCTCCAAACTCGGTCAGCATGAAGTCAAGACATTGAGGATGCTAAATTGCGGACGGATTTTTGATATCTCGAACGGTTTGGCCGTGGCGAGGAAACGAATTTATGGCGAAAAAATGAAACAGGAAGTGTGTTATAACTTCTGCATACATTAACTGATCTTGATGAAACTTCAGCAGTGTGTTCGTTGTAAGAGGCCGATCGCACAGATGTGACTATTGTGAGTCAAAGTTATAGCGCCACCAACAGGCAGCAGGAAGTACATCACTATTAAAATGCTTTGAAATCACTGTCTTATTTTTACCAGATTTGCTTCAAACTTTATGTGTACAATGTAGACACACGGCAGATGTAAACCTGTGAAAGGATTATTGATATCTTAGATACTGTTGCCGTGGCAACGCATCAAACTTTAATATTCTTTTTTTATGCTTTTGAGACTCTTAACATACTTGAAATTGCATGAAACTCGACAGACACATCACATTTATTAGCCCGTAGACATGTGCAAAGTTTCAGAAACGGGCGTGGTGAGGGGCTCAGTAGCGCCACCTTTAGTCATAAGTGGGGGGGTTAGTTTTATCAACAGCAACAAAACTTGGTATGTTTATTGTTCTCATCAAGACGGACAACTTTCTAATTTACATGATCTATCTCCGACCAACAGGAAGAGAGATATTTTGGTTTGAATGTGGATTTTTTGAAGAATTTTCTCTCCCTCTCTCTGTGTCTCTGTGTGTGAGGGGAGGGTGGATTTGACTATTGCTTTTATATTGTTAATCAAGGTTTCAGGGGCTTTTGGGGTCCTTAACATGCTCAAAAACTCTTGAAACTTTGCACACAAGTCAGAACCCCCTGCCATCAGGGACGGGCTGAAGCTGGTACTCGGGCGTGGCAGGGGGGCTCAACAGCGCCCCCTTGAAAGGGGTCCCAAAACTTGGTCCATAGATCAAACACGCTTGCATGAATTAATATGAAACTCGGTACACATATAGATCTCATCGGGCCGAACAACTTTCCCCCGGTCAAGTTTTACGCCAGCCCAACAGGAAGTCGGCTATTATGGGTTGTTTGGAAAACGCTTGCTGTGGAATGTGAAGTACTCCTCCTAGAGAATTCATCCAATCCCCACCAAACTCGGTGTGCATGAAGTCAAGACATTGAGGATTCTAAATTGCGGACGGATTTTTGATATCTCGAACGGTTTGGCCGTGGCGAGGAATCGAATTTATGGCGAGAAAAGAGAAACACGAAGTGGAATAACTTCTGCATACATTAACTGATCTTCATGAAACTTCACCAGTGTGTTCGTGGTAAGAGGCCGATCAGATGGATGTAACTATTGTGAGCCAAAGTTATAGCGCCACCAACTGGCAGCAGGAAGTGTGTCACTTTCAACATGCTTTTGACAAAAGTGGGGGGGTTAGTTTTAACTACAGTAAAAAAAAATAGTACGTATATTGTTCTCATCAAGCCGGACAACTTTCTAATTTACATTCATTAGCTCCAGCCATCAGGAAGTCAGATATTTTGGTCTGAATGTGGATTTTTTTTGCAAAATCAGCCTCTGAATTTTTAGCCACTCCTCTTAAACTATTTATTTTATTCCCACCAAACTTTTTCAACATGATGAAAATACATTAAATATGCTAAATTGTGAATGGATAATAAATATCTCAAACAGTTTTGCTATAGTGAGGGACTAAAGTAATGTACAAAAAGGAAACTAAAAGCCTCATCTTCTAAAAATGTAATTAAAAAACATTTATTTCTATATAAAAGTATACAAATATCACAACTAAACCCATTTTATTCTTTTTTTTTTTCAATTTAATAATTATTTATAAGTTTAAAAATAGTAATTGTACTATTTAGTCCCATAAAAGTCAAGTCATACATAGGGCTATACTGCCCTCTTGTGTTCAAAATCAGGTAGGCCTATTGTATCTACATAAAAATATACTAGGTTTGTGACGGTGAGAATATTTTACCACTGGTTAATCTATGTGTGACACCGCTGGGGGCTTTTGAATCGCCAACTTAAAAACGAAAGTAAAATATGCTCGTCCGCACTGACATTGATAGTGGTTGAGCGAGCGTTTCAAATGAATTCCTATGGAAGTAGGAATTAACTGAAAAACGTTCACTCTGTTCTGCTCGTTCCTCGCCGTGGATGCGCACTGTTATGAATGCCCGTGCAGCCATGAGCATTTTAGTTTAATTTTACAATTAGCGCCTTTCGGGGGGTGGATTGCTTGAAATTATTTTACAAAAGTAAAACGGTAAACGGGCGTGGTGAGGGGCTCAGTAGCGCCACCTTTAGTCATAAGTGGGGGGGTTAGTTTTATCAACAGCAACAAAACTTGGTATGTGTATTGTTCTCATCAAGACGGACAACTTTCTAATTGACATTAACTACCTCCGACCAACAGGAAGAGAGATATTTTGGTTTGAATGTGGATTTTCTGAAGAATTTTCTCTCCCTCTCTCTGTGTCTCTGTGTGTGAGAGGGGAGGGGGGAATTTGACTATTGCTTTTATATTGTTAAATCAAGGTTTCAGGGGCTTTTGGGGTCCTTAACGTGCTCAAAAACTCTTGAAACTTTGCACACAAGTCAGAACCCCCTGCCATCAGGGACAGGCTGAAGCTGGTACCCGGGCGTGGCAGGGGGGCTCAACAGCGCCCCCTTGAACGGGGTCCCAAAACTTGGTCCATAGATCAAACACGCTTGCATGAATTAATATGAAACTCGGTACACATATAGATCTCATCGGGCCGAACAACTTTCCCCCGGTCAAGTTTTACGCCAGCCCAACAGGAAGTCGGCAATTATTGGTTGTTTGGAAAACGCTTCCTGTGGAATGCGAAGTACTCCTCCTAGAAAATTCACCGTGTCCCCTCCAAACTCGGTGTGCATGTAGTCAAGACTTTGAGGATGCTAAATTGCGGACGGATTTTTGATATCTCGAACGGTTTGGCCGTGGCGAGGAATCGAATTCAAAGTTATAGCGCCACCAACTGGCAGCAGGAAGTGTATCACTTTCAACATGCTTTTGACAAAAGTGGGGGGGTTAGTTTTAAATACAGTAAAAAAAACTAAGTTCATATATTGATCTCATCGACCCGGATAACTTTCTAATTTAAAGTCATTAGCTCTGACCATCAGGAAGTCAGATATTTTGGTCTGAATGTGGATTTTTTTGCAAAATCAGCCTCTGAATTTTTAGCCACCTTTATCTAAGTGGTTATTTTATTCCCACCAAACTTTTTCAACATGATAAAAATATATTAATGATGCTAAATTGTGAACGGATAATAAATATCTCAAACGGTCTTGCTATGGCGAGGGATTAAAGTAATGTCAAAAAAGGAACCACTAAAAGGCTCATATATTCTAAAAATGTAATTATACACCATTTATTACTATATAAAAGTATACAAATATCAGAACTTAACTCATTTTATTCTTTTTTTTCAATTTAAGAATGAAGTTTAAGTTTAAAAACTGCCAGAATGGTTGTTTAGTCTAAACAATAAATAAATAAAGTCAAACATAGTGCTATACTGCCCTCTTGCCCATACAGAAATGTAATATATGTCAATATATGTAAATTACATATATAATGTTAGTGCCCATGTATGTCTGCTGCATATATGAGAATATATGCAAAATTCATATATGTAAAACACATATACATATATGAAACATATATTTCAAAATATATCAAAAATGGCCGTTTTCATGTAAGTGCCATATATTTTCCCGTATATGCACATAAATGTGAAATATATGTAAGACGCATATATGTATACACGCATATATGGCGCATATATGTATACACGCATATATGGCGCATATATGTATACACGCATATATGGCGCATATATGTATACACGCATATATGTATACACGCATATATGGCGCATATATGTATACACGCATATATGGCGCATATATGTATACACGCATATATGGCGCATATATGTATACACGCATATATGACGCATATATGTATACACGCATATATGGCGCATATATGTATACACGCATATATGACGCATATATGTATACACGCATATATGGCGCATATGTATACACGCATATATGACGCATATATGTATACATGCATATATGTACTTATTTCTATAGTACATACTTTCACATGTATTAGGGATACAAACCTTATATCTGAATGCCTTGAAATTAAATGCCTATAGTTGGAGATTGTCTATTGTGTGAATACCAAATATAGTATTTTAATACAATAATGCAGTGTTTTCTTTGTCATTTTTGACAAATACATCCACAAAGTACCATAACCATATACCACAGCTTTAAAAATGCATCAGTATCACATGCATGTACACTGTAAAACTTTTCACTGTAAATTTACAGTTAAATACTGGCAGCTGGGTTGCTATCCACATACTGTATTTTTACAACACTACTACAGTAAACAGCATTTACAGTACTCCACTGTAATTACCAAATACAGTATATACCACATTTTACATTAAACTTGTCGACAGCAATAAATTGTATTTTTACAGGGAATACTGCTTTTATTATTACATAATTAAAATATTATACTTTAAGGTTTCATAAGAGTAGTCACACTAGGAAAAAGAAAACATTTTCTGGGTTTTAAAACATTTATTTAGTTAAATTGCCTTCTGTGAACATGTTGGCTGAATTACTTTTTAAACATAAAATGCAATTTTAACACTTAAACAGGTAACAGTTAGCACTTAATTAAAGGAATAGTTCACCCAAAAATTTAAATTAGCACATGATTTACTCACCCTCAAGTCATCCTAGGTGTATATGACATTATTCTTTCAGACGAATACAATCAGAGTTCTATTAAAAAATGTCCTGGCTCTTCCAAGCTTTATAACGACAGTGAAATGCTGTTTCTTTTTTGAAGTCCATAAAAGTGCAAACGAAATCCCATTCAAAGTCTGCAAGGTTTCGCAGAAGTGAGGACACCTGTAGGCTTACAGTGGTGTTCTTGTTTTGCACAACTTGGCCAGTTTTCTTTGAAGTTACTTGTCCTTTCTTTGTTTTTGATCCACGTTCAGGATTGATGTCAAGAAAGCGTCTAAAAGGCAGAAAAAAACAACAATTAAATATTATTAACTGAGTGTATATATTTTGACAAAGAGAGACAGCACAAAAGCGGTCTAAAACTGAACAACATGAAAAAAATAAAATAAATGCAATGTTGGATGTTGTGAAAAAAAAAATGCAATGTTGGATGTTGTGATCAATAACTGATATTTTTTCTGCCCTGGTAAAATACATCAACTCAATGTGTCTGTTTTAGTGATCGACCGATGTATCGGTTTACCGATATTTTTCCCGATATTTAACCCCCTGAGGTCGGCTGTCGCGCCGGCGCGATAGGCTCGTTTTTTTCCGTATGAGTGCAAAAAAAAAAAAAAAAAAAAATATTAATTTTTATCTTATATGCTTGTGTTATACATCAATCGATCCTGTTTAGTGTGTATTTTTTTTGTGTATGCTCATAATAAAAACAAAGTGTTGTGCTTTTCGCCAAATAAAGAAAAATAAACATGATGCGAGTTCTGCCTACTCTCCGTCAGTGAAGTCAATTCTGAAACGCGTCCGAAAATGAACTGTAACTCAGCGAATACTCAGTCAAACAGGCATACAGTCACACAGGCATGAAGCTTGAATTCTCTTCTTTAAAATGAAGTAATTTTTATAAAAAACAAATATTCACAGTTTATGTAATATGCATGCAAAGAGAGAGATGTCAGTCGTTCTCATCTCAGCTCATTAAGTTTTAATGTGCTCCGCCCACGGAGAGCGCGCGCTATTCAAACGCAAATGTGAGGCGATCCAAACAAACCTGTGAAACGCCCACATCAGCTGGATAACACACCGCGAGTTCACTTTCAGACTTATGTACTTTACAATGCTGTGAGGAATAATACTATCTTGATAATAATCCTGCAAAAATTTACCTCAGAAGTTCTGGAAGTATCATTTCGAGGAGCAAACGGATCCCGCTGAGGAATTAGGTCAGTTCTGTTTGCTTTGTTCTAATCGGAATGAATGAACGCACAGATGCCTGCTGTTGTGGAGCTACTACAGCTGGCAAAAATACTGTTTAAATATTGATCGCGTTTCTGTGTATGTATGAATGAATGAACGAACGAACGCACAGATGCGCGCTGTTGTGGAGCTACTACAGCTGGCAAAAATACTGTTTAAATATGAATCGCGTTTCTATGAATGAATGAAACAGCGCACAGATGCGCGCTGTTGTGGAGCTACTACAGCTGGCAAAAATACTGTTTTAATATGAATCGCGAATACAAAGAAAGATTACACTGGAAATATTGTTACAATTTTAAATGTTGTTGTAATTGTATAACCTTAAAAAAACAAAAAACAAAAAAAAAAACATATATATATATATATATATTTATTTATTTATTTATTTATTTATATAAGGATAGATGTAAACAAAATCTTAAAAGGTCATTATAAGCCTTCTCTTTAAATAATTGTATTATGCTTTATTAGTGACACATTTGGGAAGAGAATATATTCCAAATCTGAAAATACAGTATGAGAACAATTAACTGCACAATTACTAGAAATGTTTACCTTGGATATTGTACAATTTGCAAGCAAAATTTGTGGAAAAAAAACAACAAACCAGTTATATATTGTCCTTGCATTCTTGTGGCTGAGTCACACACCTGAATGAAAGGCTCATTACGTATGCAGCCTCATTATGCGGGCCCCATTGTCTCCGCAGGTGTGAATCACGCCCACCCGCATATGGCCTTTCCAAACAAAAAGTGTTTTACAAGATTTAAATCAATGTATTGTGTTATGTGAATGATTAGGCAGGATGATTTTCACATAATTTTGAAGAAAAAAATCTAGGCAATGTCATCCATTAGTCAGAAGTCTTATTTACATATATTTAGAATATGTTTTATGGCCTTATTTCAGAAACTTTAGTTTTTTGTTTTTGAAAAAAACATGCATAAACATTATTCTATCAAAAATACAAACATGTACATGCAAGTTGTTCACATATTATGGTAGCCCTGTTTGTGCTAAATAGAGTGAATTTACACCTTTGCCATTAATATGTTTATAAGCAACTGAAAAAAGCACAAATGTCAGGGCATGTCAGAACATCTCAAGGACCCCAAAAACCCATCAGACCCCAGAGGGTTAAGCATTTTCCCATAATCGGGTATCGGTTTTGTAATATCGGATTCGCCGATAAACGGCGCCATCTTGTGGCCGTTTTGAGAATTCCGCCATTGCAGCCCGCGTCTGAGTAGATCAGTCAACAACAACTCTGTGCACAGGTAAAGTATATGTTCTGCTTGCTTTGCTTTAATTATTCAACTTTATTTAACATAACAGACATGCAGAAATGAGATTTGAGACATGAGACATGAATGCCTGATATAGTTTATTTATGCAGCTTGGCTCTATTGAGACGAACTCATGGAGTCACGTAGCGAAATCCGTCATGTCCTGCCCCAATAAAGACGTAAATTTACATGGATTAAATAAAACAGACATGAATGAGTGCATGTTGAAAATAAAAGCGCTGAATTTAATTCTCTATCTGTTGTATTTGCTCACCATTAGTCTCGAGAAAAAAGTTCGTTCATTTTACTGAGCACTCACTGGGTTGATGACCAGGAATGCTCAAGCACGGCCACTGAATGAAACTTTTGACAAGATTATCTTGTTTAAACATCCTAGATTATATTTTCATTTACTACATAGCAATTATTTCGCTAATACACATCTAAATATATCGCTTTGTGGAAATTAATTATTTATTATCTCCACGCGCGATCGCGTTTGAGTAGTTATGTGTAAAATAAATGCATAGATAAACAGCACTTTGTCAGTTGGCATTTCATGATCTAGATTCAATCTAGATCATGAAATGTCAACTGACAAAGTGCTGTTTATATAGTCTCGAAAAAAAAAAAAGTTTGTTCATATTGCAGAGCACTCACTGGGTTGATGACCATGCTCAAGCACGGCTACTGCATGGAACTTTTGACAAGATTATCTCGTTTAAAACACCCTAAATTGTATTATCATTTACTACATAACCATTATTTCGCTAATACAAATCTAAATAAATACCGCTCTGTGGAAATTAATTATTTATTATCTCCACGCGCGATCGCGGTTGAGTAGCCTAAGTTATAGTTCTGTGTAAATGCATAGATAAACAGCACTTTGTCAGAAAGGATTTCATTAATAACATACTAGTTGGAAAATGTTTTGTTTGTTACTTTCCTGACAATGTTATATTCCTGCTAATATTATTCAGTGAATTAATATTACCCAGTGAATTATTCCTCACTCTTTAAACCTATTAAACGGCACATAAACCTTCTAAAACTGTTTAAAATGAATTACATTTCAATACAAAATACAATACAATAAATACCTCCAACATGTGGAACCACTTAAAAATATATCACTCAACTATCTTTGAATATATGTTAGAATAATTTTTGTGCTTTATTTTTTACCTCATCAAAGCTTTTATTTTTAAACAAAGACACAGTAACAGTGCACTTTATTTTTTTGGACTCAGACCCCTCTATTTATTTGTGTATAAATATATATAAAAAAAATTGTATGCAAGGAGGGAGTGATTGTTATAAATAAAATGGTTTGTTCAGTTCATTTGTGTTGTAATAATTGTGTCAAAAACAGAAGTATAACAGTAAATAAATATCGGTTCTGCATATCGGTAATCGGCACATAAACATGCAAATAATCGGTATCGGTATCGGTTATAAAAAATCAATATCGGTCGATCACTAGTCTGTTTACATGCACACTGTCAACTAACTAAATTTTTGGAAGTGGGGTTGCCAGATTTAAAGTTTTATTCTACAACTTTTGTCTACTCATCACCCAGCTCATTAACAATATCATGCCCTCATCCGGTGCCATCAGAGTATCAGTGGAAAGGCAGTCTTTAGACTCTCCGTTTATATAGAGCACACACTGCCAGAATCCAGCCCAAACCTTTGTGACAGAAATAATTTAACTTAATTGCAAGCCTTGCAATGTTTATTGCATATATGACAACATGATTTACCAGACTAAAATGCATGTTTGCACCCAAAAATTTTAATTATGTCATTATTACTCACCCTCAAGACTTTTGTTCATCTTCGGGACACAAATGAAGATATTTTTGATGAAATCTGATAGTTTGTCCTTCCATTGATATCAATATCATTGCAACTGTCAAAGCCCAGAAAAGTGGTAAAAACATTGGTAAATATATAGCTACAGTGGTTCAACCTAAATATTATGAAGCAGGGTTTCTGCACATTTTTTAAAGTCAAATTTAAGGCTTTTTAAGACCTTTTTAAGACCCGAAGAAATCAAAATTAATACCATGCATTAGGGGTGATCAATATTGACAAAATATGTCTCGATCGATATTTTCAAAGTTTTCTTGATAATAATTAGATAACATTTTACGGATTGTGTTTCTGTGCTTGGTGCCATGGCTTGTTTAGGCCTGTTGACAGCTGACTGACAAAGATATTCATATTCTATGCAGTGGTCAGTTTACAGCAGTGACAGAAATTAACATTTTTTATTAAGGGGTAATATATTTGCCACCTTAAATTGATTTCAAGGGGCATTTTCACCTATATACGGACATTTGTAGATGTTTCAACAAGATATCTTTCACATCTACTGCAGTCAGACTCACTCGTGTTCACTCTGAAGGAATCACTCACATGGCTGGGCACTTGTATGACACATCAAGGATGTTAAGAGGCTAAAAGCAGGTTTAAAAATTGAAGTCAACAGGGTGCAAATTTTAAAAAGAGGATAACACGGTGTAGGCAACACCGATTGTTGTCGTTGTTCTCTGTATTGACAGCACTCCAAATTTACAAAAAAATTAGCTCAATGTTAAAATTGACCGGAGTTCTCCTTTAAGGTTGCACTAGTTACATGGATTATTTAAACAATGTTTTTACTAGCTTTCTGGGCCTTAAAAGTTGCAAAGACGTTGCTGTCTATGGGTGGTTCAGAAACCTCTCAGATTTCATCAAAAATATCTTAATTTGTGTTCTGAAGATGAACGAAGGTCTTACAGGTTTGGAACGACATGAGGGCGAGTAATTAATGACAGAATTTTCACTAATCCTTCAACTGAAAACAACTTGCACCGATATATCTTAAAATATATGACTGCCACTGTTTTATCTCAAGATGCACACCAGTAATGTTTTTTTTTTTTTTTAATGATACATTATTATAAAAGCTGCTTAAATACCCTAATTTTATTAAGGCCTAGACCTGGCTTAAGCTAAGCCCTGTATGGAAACCAGGGCCATATTGTTCATACCAGTAGTCAACATAATAAATACTGTCAAGTCAAGGTTAGTGACACAATTCAGTCTAATATATATATATATATATATATATATATATATATATATATATATATATATAT
The DNA here is from genome assembly GCF_949319135.1 of Squalius cephalus. Lineage (NCBI taxonomy): Eukaryota > Metazoa > Chordata > Actinopteri > Cypriniformes > Leuciscidae > Squalius > Squalius cephalus. Next base: position 34,701,146 of record NC_137123.1, on the reverse strand, counting down.
ATATATATATATAAATATATGTATGAATGGCAAATATGCCAATGACTAACCTCTGACCAAACTCAAGGTGCTGCCTCTTCCTGGTACTGCAAGCTGAAGTTATAGGAGGAGGCAAACAGCGCTGCCAGGCCAGTGATGAAGAGGCTGTGATCCTTCACACACACCTTGACCTTCCAAACTTAATATCCAGCACTGGTTGCTTAGAGATTGACCTGTAATGGAATAAAAAAGAAAATAAAAAAAAAGAATAAATAAATAATATTAATAATTAAAATAACTACTGTGGGTTCCACTGTGGTTCGATGTAGTTGTCTATTCATAGTTCTATGAATTAAATTTTTCAACTAAAAATTAAAATTGGTTAGAATGCTAAAATGCACTGGCATATAATTTTGTTTGTTTTAAGCATAAACTCACTTAATTTTGACTTATTCTTTCAGAAAACAAGACAATTTTTACGTGTCTAATAAATGCTTCTTCATGTAAGAATTGTAGATATCTGGACTGGAAACAAAATAAAAACACTAATTAAGAAAAACATATTTTGCAGTAGGGTGAGTAAATGATGGCTTTTCATTTTAGGTTTCATCTACCCCTTTAATGTTTACATACCAGGAAATAAGTTGTGGACTTTCTGGCAAATGTAGATTGCTGGACATCAGCGATGCAAATTTCTGAAACAATTTTTAAAAAGGACAGCACAACCTTGATCAACAGAACCCAAAACATAAAACATATTACAAATTAATGAGATTTGCTGAATAATCTATACTTATCTGCTTGAAGGATAACACCGTCTAACTTCTTTGAATTAGGGAGTAACTTAGTTGTAGGACCATGGGATGGCAATCAGGAACAGGCCTACTACATTTGAAAACAGCATTAGGAACATGGATTTTCATGTGCTAGCAAAATTCTGACAACGATTCAAAAGCACGATCACAGAACTGACAGAATTTGACAGCATTTTTTTTTTTTTTTACAACATAGACTATAACTGTAACACTACTTAAAAGCACTTACATTAACAATGGCCATCAGATTACAAAGCCTAAAACGAAAAAAATATCAAATGCACGTCATGCAAATAGCATGGTAAAGGTTGTCTATTATATGAAATGTCGAAGTTAACGTTACTTGGTAAACAGGTGGAACAGAGTCAGTGAATTGCTTGCGCGGCCACGGTAGTAAACCGCGTTCGCAAAATCAAACCAAATACGTGAAAACAATGTAGAAATGCGAACGCAAAAAAAAAAAAAAAAAACTTATATATTGGCTTACCGTATCACTCAGTTGAACAATTCTCCATCTTCTCAAACTCTAAATCCCACTTATCGTCACGCGCAGGTTAGATTATTCAATGACAAATTCTTCCATCCGTCTTCAGGTAGCTGCTACCGTTAACGTCGTCCATTTTCTGCTGCGTCACAGGCAACTAATGTTTGAAACACGAACCGAACCGAACCTCAAAAAAGCTTTAAAATTGCTCACAGATTCGCAGACATTGTTTATCTTGATAACAGGAATGATTATTTGTTCAGTTGAATCCCGCTGACAAAACGAGTTTGCCTGTTGTAGCTGCCTAACGTTACTGTCTGCTCGCATGACGCGTCACATTTGAACTGAATTGAGCGCGAAAGAAATCAATCCCACAATGCAATGCCTTTTCAGTCAGTATGATGGTAACGAATTTATCAGGACGAAAACATAAATGTGCTGTATATTTACAGCTGTTCTGTAAAAGATACAGCTTAATACTGTATTATGGAAATACAGTAGCCTACAATTCTGTAAGAAATTCGTTGTAAATTTACAGTAAAGGGTTACAGTGTATGTTTACATACATTTATTAAATATGTTGAAAACAAATATGTATGTCACATATTTATAATTAATGTTGTCCATATATGCGAGAAACCAATACTATACTGTAATATATGCAGATATATGGTATCATATATGGATGAACTCAAATATTTTCTTCACATGTTTGGACACATACATGTTCATATATGCTGCAGGCATATATTGTGTTCTCAGATAAGTCAAATATATGTATAGATATATGTTGCAGTCATATATTGTGTTCTCAGATAAGTCAAATATATGTATAGATATATGTTGCAGTCATATATTGTGTTCTCAGATAAGTGAAATATATGTATAGATATATGTTGCAGTCATATATTGTGTTCTCAGATAAGTCAAATATATGTATAGATATATGTTGCAGGCATATATTGTGTTCTCAGATAAGTCAAATATATGTATAGATATATGTTGCAGTCATATATTGTGTTCTCAGATAAGTCGAATATATGTATAGATATATGTTGCAGTCATATATTGTGTTCTCAGATAAGTCAAATATATGTAGAGATATATGTTGAACATATATTGTGTTCTCAGATAAGTCGAATATATGTATAGATATATGTTGCAGGCATATATTGTGTTCTCAGATAAGTCGAATATATGTATAGATATATGTTGCAGGCATATATTGTGTTCTCAGATAAGTCGAATATATGTATAGATATATGTTGCAGGCATATATTGTGTTCTCAGATAAGTCGAATATGTATAGATATATGTTGCAGGCATATATTGTGTTCTCAGATAAGTCGAATATATGTATAGATATATGTTGCAGTCATATATTGTGTTCTCAGATAAGTCAAATATATGTATAGATATATGTTGCAGGCATATATTGTGTTCTCATACAAGTCAAATATATGTATAGATATATGTCATGCTATTTAAAATATAAGTACATATATGGCCATATATTACATTTTTGTATGGGTGTGTTCAAAATCAGGTAGGCCTATTATATCTATATAAAAATATACTAGGTATGTGACGGTGAGAATATTTTACCACCGGTTAACTGACGTGTGACACTGCTGGGGGCTTTTTAATCGCTAACTTAAAAACGAAAGTAAAATATGTTCGTCCGCACGGACATTGATAATGGTGCGGAGCAGAGCGAGCGTTTTCAATAAATTCCTATGGAAGGAGGAATGACCTAAGAAACGTTGACTCTGTTCTGCTCGTTCCTCGCTGAGGACGCGCACCATTATGAATGCCTGTGCAGCCGTGAGCATTTTAGTTTCATTTTCGGGGCGGATTGCTTGAATGTATTTAAAAAAAGCACAATGTTGTGTTTTATTGCTACTGTACAAAAATATAAGTTAACACTTTGCAGTTTGAATGATGTTCTGAACAAAATGACAGAGTATGTTTTTATGTGTCCACTGTTCAATCGCGCCCTCGTTTTAGTGATTCCCAAGTTATTTTTTCATTTAAGTTTTTTTCATTGTTCTAATCAGGTCAGGCAAGTAAAATTATCTGTGTCTTATCCCTTACATTTTTATATAATTATATAAATATATAATACACTACTGTTCAAAAATTTGGCGTCAGTAAGATTTTTAAGCTAAGTTTCTTCTGCTCACCAAGGCTGCATTTGTTTGATTAAAAATACAAACAAAAACAGTAATATAGTAAAATATTATTCCAATTTAAAACAGCTGCTTTCTATTTTAATATATTTTAAACTGTTATTTATTCCTGTGATCAAAGCTGAGTTTTCAGCATCATTACTCCAGTCGTCACTGTCACATGATCCTTCAGAAATTATTCTAATAAGATGATTGATGCTCAAGAAACATTCATTATTATTTTAAATGTCGAAAACAGTTGTGTACAGTCTTTGATGAATAGAAAGTTCAAAAGAACAGCATTTATCTGAAATCTAAAGCTTTTGTAACATTAAACACTACCGCTCAAAAGATTGGGGTCAGTAATTATTTTAATTTTATTTTTGGGGGAAAGAAATCAAATAAATCAATACTTTTATTCATCGAGAATGAGTTAAACTGATCAAAAGTTACAGTACAGACATTTATAATGTTAAAAAAAAATTATATTTGAAATAAATGCTGTTCTTTTGAACTTTACATTCATCAACGCATTTTGAAAAAAAATCTTTACACAACTGTTTTCAACATTGAAAATAATAATTAATATTTATTGACCATCAATCATCATATTAGAATGATTTCTGAAGGATCATGTGACACTGAAGACGGGAGTAATGATGCTGAAAACTCAGCTTTGATCAGATAAATTAATTACAGTGTAAAATATTTTAAAATAGAAAACAGCTGTTTTAAATTGGAATAATATTTCACAATATTACTGTTTTTGTTTGTATTTTTAATCAAATAAATGCAGCCTTGGTGAGCAGAAGAGACTTCTCCTAAAAACATTAAAAATCTTCCTAACCCCAAACTTTTGAACGGTATATATATATATATATATATATATATATATATATATATATATATATATATACACACATATATAAATACATATATATATATATATATGTTTGTATATATGAATATATATATATATATATATATATATATATATATATATATATATATATATATATGTTTGTATATATGAATGTATATATATATATATATATATATAAATATAGCTGCGAGCAGCGATGGAGGGCCAAAGCCGGGGTACCGCCACCCCGGTGCCTTTAGGTAACTAAAGGCACCGGGGTTGCGGTGCCACCGGCTTGGGCCCGTAATCGCTGCTCGCAGCTATATTTATTATTATTATTATTATTATTATTATTTTTCTGTCAACCTTTCGGGCACTTTTGAGACCCTTAACGTGCTCGAAAACTCTTGAAACTTTGCACACGGGTCAGAACCCGTGGCCATCAGGGCTGGGCTGAAGCTGGTACCCGGGCGTGGCAGGGTGGCTCGACAGCGCCCCCTTGAACGGGGTCCGAAAACTTGGTCCATAAATCAGACACGCTTGCATGTAATAATATGAAACTCGGTACACATATAGATCTCATCGGGCCGAACAACTTTCGTACTTTTACTTTTTACGCCAGCCCAACAGGAAGTCGGCTATTATGGGTTGTTTTGAAACGCATGCTGTGGAATTTAATGTACTCCTCCTAGAGAATTCATCCAATCGCCTCCAAACTCGGTCAGCATGAAGTCAAGACATTGAGGATGCTAAATTGCGGACGGATTTTTGATATCTCGAACGGTTTGGCCGTGGCAAGGAAACGAATTTATGGCGAATAAGGGACACAGGAAGTGTGTTATAACTTCAGCATACATTATCTGATCTTGATGAAACTTCAGCAGTGTGTTCGTTTTCAGAGGCCGAACACAAGGATGTGATTATTTTGAGTCAAAGTTATAGCGCCACCAACTGGCAGCAGGAAGTGTGTCACTTTCAAAATGCTTTGAAATCACTCTCTTATTTTTACCTGATTTGCTTCAAACTTTATGTGTATGATGTAGACACACGGCAGATGTAGACCTGTGAAAGGATTATTGATATCTTAGATACTGTTGCCATGGCAACGCATCAAACTTTAATATTTTTTTTGATGCTTTTGAGACTCTTAACATACTTGAAATTGCATGAAACTCGACAGACACATCACACTTATTATCCAGTAGACATGGGCAAAGTTTCAGAAACGGGCGTGGTGAGGGGCTCAGTAGCGCCACCTTTAGTCAAAAATGGGGGCTTAGTTTTACCTAGAATCACAAAACTTGGTATGTATATTGTTCTTATCGAGCCGGACAACTTTCTAATTTACACTTATTAGCTCAAAGCAACAGAAAGTCAGATATTTTGGTTTGAATGTGATTTTTTGGAGAAATTTCTCTCTCTCTCTGTCTGAGTGTGTGAGGGGTGGGGGTGATTTGTCAGTTGAGTGAGATTTACTTTTTCATTTGTTTTTCAAGGTTTCTGGGGCTTTTGGGTCCCTAAACGTGCTCGAAAACTCTTGAAACTTTGCACACAGGTCAGAACCCGCGGCCATCAGGGCGGGGCTGAATCTGGTAGCCGGGCGTGGCAGGGGGGCTCAACAGCGCCCCCTTGAACGGGGTTCTAAAACTTGGTCCATATATCAAACACGCTTGCATGAATTAATTTGAAACTCGGTACACATATAGATCTCATCGGGCCGAACAACTTTCGTGCTCTAAGTTTTACGCCAGCCCAACAGGAAGTCGGCTATTTAGGGTTGTTTGGAAACGCTTGCTGTGGAATTTAATGTACTCCTCCTAGGAAATACATCGATTCGCCTCCAAACTCGGTCAGCGTGAAGTCAAGACATTGATGATGCTAAATTGCGGACGGATTTTTGATATCTCGAACGGTTTGGCTGTGGCGAGGAAACGAATTAATGGCGAGAAAAGAGAAAAACGAAGTGTTATAACTAATGCATACATTAACTGATCTTGATGAAACTTCAGCAGTTTGTTCATGGTAAGAGGCCGATCAGATGGATGTAACTATTGTGTGTCAAAGTTATAGCGCCACCAACTGGCAGCAGGAAATGTGTCACTTTCAAAATGCTTTTGACAAAAGTTGGGGGGGTTGTTTTACCTACAGTAGCACAACTCAGTACGTATGTTGATCTCATCGACCCGGACAACTTTCTAATTTAAAGTCATTAGCTCCGACCATCAGGAAGTCAGATATTTTGGTTTGAATGTGGATTTTTTGCAAAATCAGCCTCCAAAAGGCACTAAAAGCCTCAAATCTTCTAAAAATTTAATTTTATACCATTTATTTCTATATAAAAGTATACAAATATCACAACTAAACCCATTTTATTCTGTTTTTAAAAAGAATTTTATTCTAATTTTATTCTAAATTTTAAAACAGTAAAGTAAAAAAAAAATTCAAGTCATACATAGGGCTATACTGCCCTCTTGTGTCCAAAAGGACATCAAAATAATATATAAAACTTTTTACCAGCTAGGCCAATAATGTATTTAAATATACATTTATTAGGTATGTGTCTGAGGATATTTTCCCACCGGTTAATCGACGTGTGTGACACGAGCGGGTGCTTTTGTATCGCTAATATAAAAGTGAAAGAAAAATACGGACGTCCGCACGGACATTTATAATGGTGCACACACAAATCACACACACGTTGGAAAGAATTATGCTTTTAAACAACACTAAACCGCCATTAGATGTCGCCAAGTGACCGTCTTAATGAGCGAGTCATTGATACATTCGTTCAAATGATTCGTAATCCATAACATACAGATCCATAAACATGGATCCATAAACATCCAATCCATAAACATAAACAGATGTTTATGGATTGATCATTCAATCTTTGAGTCAACCAATTCGTTCAAAATGCTGAATCATTCAGTTATGAGAAAACACGTTCCTGTGAGATGCGTTCTTCTGTGATCTTTGTTTAACTATTTCCGCTGCTGAAACAGAACAAAAACAGTCAATATTGCATCTAAAATGTAAATGACTTCATTTTAACTGTTAATAACCTGTTGTATGAAATCAATGTCACAGTTTCAATAGTGATTGTATTCAGGAAAAGTTAGGTACGGAGAGCGAGCGATTTCAACGAAATCAGAACTAAACCCATTTTATTCTTTTATTATTATTATTATTCAATTTAAGAATTATGTTTGAGTTTAAAAAAAGCCAGAATGTTTTAGTCCAAAAAATAAATAAATCATGCCATGGATTGCTTGAAATTAATTTTTTTTATTATATTTATTTTTTCGTTTTGGCTTTGTTTATAGTTTATTTTTTATTTTTTATTCTTGTTCCGTTCTGAATATCATTACATTTAAAGGATTTGTTGTGGAATATTTTGAGTGTATCATAAAATCAGAATAATTCTCTCGATTTAGTGATCCCCTACTTATTATTTTATTTTATTTTTTTCTTTGTTCTAATTAGGTCAGGCAAGTAAAATTATCTGTGTCTTGTCCCTTAAATTTATTTATATATATATATATGTATGTATGTGTGTGTGTGTGTGTGTATATATATATATATATATATATATATATATATATATATATATGTATGTGTGTGTGTGTGTATATATATATATATATATATATATATATATATATATATATATAGCTGCGAGCAGCGATGGAGGGCCAAAGCCGCCGGCACCGCCACCCTGGCACCAGGATTGCGGTGCCACCGGCTTGGGCCCGTAATCGCTGCTCGCAGCTATATTTATATATATATATATATATATTTATTTTTTTATTTATTTATTTTTTTTCTACTTCTTGGGCACTTTTGGGGCCCTTAACATGCTCAAAAACTCTTGAAATTTTGCACACACGTCAGAACCTGCGGCCATCAGGGCCGGACTGAAGCTGGTACCCGGGCGTGGCACGGGGGCTCGACAGCGCCCCCTGGAATGGTGTCTGAAAAATTGGTCCATAAATCAAACACGCTTGCATGTAATAATATGAAACTCAGTCCACATATAGATCTCATCGGGCCGAACAACTTTCGTGCTCTAAGTTTTACACCAGCCCAAAAGGAAGTCGGTTATTATACGTTGTTTGGAAAACGCATACAATGGAATGTGAAATACTCCTCCTAGGGAATTCATCCGATCGCCACCAAACTAGGTGTGAATGAAGTCAAGACATTGAGGATGCTAAATTGCGGACGGATTTTTGATATCTCGAACGGTTTGGCCGTGGCGAGGAAACGAATTTATGGCGAATAATGGGACACAGGAAGTGTGTTATAACTTCTGCATACATTGACTGATCTTGATGAAACTTCAGCAGTGTATTCGTTGTAAGAGGCCGATCACATGGATGTGACCTTTGTGAGTCAAAGTTATAGCGCCACCAACTGGCAGCAGGAAGTTTGTCATTTTCAAAATGCTTTGAAATCACCCTCTTATTTTTACCCGATTTGCTTCAAACTTTATGTGTATAATGTAAATACATGGCAGATGTAGACTTGTGAAAGGATTATTTATATCTTAGATACTGTTGCCGCGGCAACGCATCAAACTTTAATATTCTTTTTTGATGCTTTTGAGACTCTTAGCATGCTTGAAATTGGATGAAACTCGACAGACACATAACACTTATTAGCCAGTAGACATGTTAAAAGTTTCAGAAAGGGGCGTGGTGAAATGGCTCAGTAGCGCCACCTTTAGTCAAAAATGGGGGCTTAGTTTTTCCTAGAATCACAAAACTTGGTAGGTGTATTGTTCTCATCAAGCCGGACAACTTTCTAATTGACAGTTATTTGCTATGACCAACAGGAAGTGAGATATTTTGGTCTGAATGTGATTTTTTGGAGAATTCTCTCTCTCTCTCTCTCTGCCTCTGCGTCTCTGTGTGTGTGAGGGGTGGGGGGATTTGTCTTTTGAGTGAGATTTGTTTAAAATTCCTGTTTTTCAAGGTTTCAGGGGCTTTTGGGGCCTTTAACGTGCTCGAAAACTCTTGAAACTTTGCACACAGGTCAGAACCCGCGGCCATCAGGGCCGGGCTGAAGCTGGTACCCGGGCGTGGCAGGGGGGCTCAACAGCGCCCCCTGGAACGGGATCCGAACACTTGTCCATAAATCAAACACACTTGCATGTAATGATATGAAACTCGGTACACATATAGATCTCATCGGGCCGAACAACTTTCGTGCTCTAAATTTTACGCCAGCCCAACAGGAAGTCGGCAATTATGGGTTGTTTGGAGAACGCTTGCTGTGGAATTTGAAACACTTCTCCTAGAGAATTAATTAAATCGCCACCAAACTCGGTGTGCATGAAGTCAAGACATTGAGGATGCTAAATTGCGGACGGATTTTTGATATCTCAAACGGTTTGGCTGTGGCGAGGACACGTATTTATGGCGAGAAAAGAGAAACACGAAGTGTTATAACTTCTGCACACATTAACTGATCTTGATGAAACTTCAGCAGTGTGTTCGTGGTAAGAGGCCGATCAGATGGATGTGACTATTGTGAGTCAAAGTTATAGCGCCACCAACTGGCAGCAGGAAGTGTGTCACTTTCAAAATGTTTTTGACAAAAGTGGGGGGGGGTTAGTTTTACCCACAATTACAAAAATCAGTACGTATATTGGTCTCATCGAGCCGGACAACTTTCTAATTTACAGGCATTAGCTGCAACCAACAGGAAGTCAGATATTTTGGTCTGAATATGGATTTTTTGTTAAATCAGCCTCTGAGTTTTTAGTTACTCCTCCTAAAAGGTTTATTTTATTCCCACCAAACTTTTTCAACATGATAAAAATATATTAATGATGCTAAATTGTAAACGGATATTGAATATCTCAAACGGTTTTGCTATGGCGAGGGATTAAATTAATGTCAAAAAGGAAGCAGGAAACATCTCATAACTTCTAAAAATGTAATTATACACCATTTATTTTTATATAAAATTATACAAATATTAGAACTAAACCTATTTTATTCTGTTTTTGCAATTCAAGTATGAAAAAGTTAAAAACAGGCTATTTAGTGCTATTTGGTTCAACAAAAAAGCAAACATAGGGCTATACTGCCCTCTTGTGTCCAAAAGGATATCAAAATAGTATATAAAACGTTTTACTAGGTAGGCCTATTGTATTTAAATATAAATTTATTAGGTATATGACTGTGAGGATATTTTCCCATCGGTTAATCGACGTGTGACACGAGCGGATGCTTTTAAATCGCTAATATAAAAGTGAAAGTAAAACACGGACGTCCGCACGGACATTGATAATGGTGCACGTTGGAAAAAATGACACTTTTAAACATAACACTAAACCGCCATTAGGTGTCGCCAGGCGACCATCTTAATGAGCGAGTCATTGATTCATTCGTTCAAACGATTCGTTCCAATGACTGAGTCATTCATGATTGAGACAGATGTTTATGGATTGACCATTGAATCTTTAAGTCAACCGATTCGATTCAAAATGCTGAATCATTCAGTAATGAGAAAACAAGTTGCTGTGAGATGCGCGATGGTTCTGCTGTGATCTTTGTTTAACTATTTTTGCTGCTGAAACAGAACAAAAACAGTCAATATTGCATCTAAAATGTAAGTGACTTAATTGTAACTGTTTATTAACCTGTTGTATGAAATCAATGTCACAGTTTCAATCGTGATTGTATTCAGGAAATAGTTGCCTACTCGTCAAGTGAGGTTTCTTAACTCTATCATATGTTATAAAATATATAAAAACTCCATATTTGTAATTTTTATAGTCAGTATGTTGTTAACTGGTTTGCTTTTTTGTGTGCTGCGCTCATTTGTTTACAATTCTCCTGGAGAAGCAGCATGAGCCTCAGCAGTGCAACCTTGTTACCATTGATCAGTAATACATTCATTTTTAACTGCTGATTGCAACTTAAAATGAATGTTATGAAATTAGAATAATCTCTCGTTTTAGTGACTCCCAAGTTATTTTTTTGTTATTGACGTTCTAATCAGGCTATACTCTGGTCGGGCAAGTAAAATTCTCTTTCAGGTAGGCCTATTGTATTTATATATAAATATATTAGGGATGTGACTGTGATAAAATTTTCCCACCGGTTAATCGACGTGTGACACCGCTGAGGGCTTTTAAATCGCTAACTATAGTATACTATATACTAGTAAAATACAGACGTCCGCACAGACATTGATAATGGTGCGGAGTAGAGCGAGCATTTTCAATGTATTCCTATGGATGTAGGAATTAACTAAAACAATTTATTTATGTTTTTGTGTCCACTGTTCAACCGCAACCGCGTCACACACACACACACATTCCAGAATTGCAATCTTGACATCGCAGCCTGTTCATTATAGCCCTAATACAATATAATAATAAAAATAGTCAACCTAACATAAACGAATTACACTGCTCTGTTTAAATAGTCAGTAGTACAATTTGTACCATTCACAGAAAGCAGAGCTCCACTGTGATGTTTCCAAGCACATTTTTGCGCGTGTGAAGAGGATGATTTTTTCCATCGATATTGGAACACGAGTGAAGTACAAAGCCTATAATAAAGAATAGTTTTGCATCCAAATACATCGCAAATATTGAAACATTTTGATTTTTCGTTTTTATTTTTACATTAAATTTAAAGGTTTTGTTGTGGAATATTTTGAGTGTATCATAAAATCAGAATAAGGTAAGACAAGTAATATTTTCTGTCTTATATATATATATATATATATACGTGTATATATATATATATATATATATATATATATATATATATATATATATGTATATGTATGTGTGTGTGTGTGTGTATATATATATATATATATTATAGATAGATAGATAGATAGATATTTATTTATATATATATATATATATATATGTATATGTATGTGTGTGTGTGTGTGTGTGTATATATATATATATATATATAAATATAGCTGCGAGCAGCGATGGAGGGCCAAAGCCGGCGGCACCGCCATCCCCGGTGCCTTTAGGTAACTAAAGGCTCCGGGGTTGCGGTGCCACCGGCTTGGGCCCGTAATCGCTGCTCGCAGCTATATTTTATCATTGTAGCCTCATTTAAGTTTGAGATTTTCTGTATACTGTGTATTTATTTTTGGACTAATAATGGTTAATAAAGTTCAATAATGGTATGAGAGAGTGTCAGTGGTAATATAATTGTGTTCTTGTTGGTCAGTGTTAGAGGATCTGTGTAACAACTGAGGCTTAGCCTGACAGTTAGCCTGCCCTGGACCAGGCTAGTTTCCCAGCATAAGTTGCCAGGGTAACTGAGTTTGAACTATTTTAAGTTTGCTTTATGAAACCGAATCTACCAAAAATAAGCCTGACTAACCGAAATAAGCCTGGCTTATACTCTAATCTTGGTTTATGGAACAGCCCCCTGATCTATCTCAGCTGCTCAGTGAACCCAAACAAACAGATGAACTAGAGGAAATGACTAGCACTATGAGCACCATTTTCTCTAGTACATTAGACATTGTTGCACCAATTAGATTAAAAAAGATTAGAGAGAAAACTAAAGCACCATGGTACAACAGTGCTACGCATGTTATCAAGAGAGAAACTCGTAATTTAGAGCGTAAATGGAAACAAACTAATTTAGAGGTCTTTAGAATCGCGTGGAAAGACAGTATGTCACATTATAAAAAGGCCCTAAAAGCAGCCAGGGCTGAGCATCTCCGCAAACTAATAGAAAATAACCAAAATAATCCAAGGTTTTTATTTAACACCATGGCTAGACTAACAAATAAACAGACATCACCTCAGCAAAATATTCCTTTACAGTTTAGTAGGAATGATTTTATGAATTTCTTCACTGAGAAAATAGAAAGCATCAGAAACACAATTGTAAATGTACAATCTTTAATGGTGTCTTATGATTCAGCCTCAATTAACGCCCCTCAAGAACAACTACAGCGCTTTACAACTATAGGACAGGAAGAGCTAAATAAACTTATCATTGCATCTAAACCAACAACATGTTTATTAGATCCAATACCCACTAAACTACTGAAAGAAGTGTTACCTGTAGTGGAAGAGCCTCTTCTCAATATTATTAACTCGTCTTTAACTTTAGGTCATGTTCCAAGAATATTCAAGTTGGCAGTTATAAAACCTCTCATTAAGAAACCACAATTAGATCATAATAGCCTAGCAAATTACAGACCCATTTCAAATCTTCCATTTATGTCTAAAATACTAGAAAAATTTGTGTCCGCTCAATTGTGCTATTTCTTGCAAGAAAATTATATCTATGAAAAATTTCAGTAAGGATTCAGGCCGCATCATAGCACAGAAACTGCACTCGTTAAAATTACAAATGATTTACTTCTAGCTTCTGACCAAGGCTGTATCTCAATACTAGTTTTACTCGATACTAGCGCTGCGTTCGACACTATAGATCACAAAATACTCTTAGATCGACTACAAAATTACACTGGTGTTCAGGGACAGGCATTAAACTGGTTTAGATCGTACCTATCAGACCGCTACCATTTTGTCTGTTTAAATGGGGAAAAATCGAAGATAACGTCAGTAAACTATGGAGTGCCGCAAGGATCTGTGTTAGGCCCTCTGCTATTCTCAATATATATGCTGCCACTTGGTAATATTATAAGAAAACATGGAATTAGTTTCCACTGTTATGCTGATGACAATCAATTATATATTTCATCACGACCAGATGAAAACACAAAATTATCTAAATTGACAGAGTGTGTTAAAGATATAAAATACTGGATGACGTGTAAAATTCAGATAAAACGGAGGTATTACTTATTGGTCCAAAAAACTGCCCACAAAACCTCTTGCAATACAACTTTAATTTAGAAGGATGTCCTGTTACTTTATCCACTACAGTAAAATACCTGGGTGTTATACTAGACCGCAACTTGTCTTTCGAAAATCATATTTCATATGTTACAAGAACAGCCTTTTTCCACCTTAGAAACATTGCTAAGCTACGTAACATGCTATCTGTTTCTGATGCAGAAAACTTAGTTCATGCATTCATGACCTCGAGACTAGATTACTGTAATGCTTTATTAGCTGGTTGTCCTGCATCCTCAATAAACAAGCTACAGTTAGTCCAAAATGCAGCTGCTAGAGTTCTTACTAGGTCAAGAAAATATGATCATATAACACCAATTCTATCATCTCTACATTGGATACCTATTAAGTTCCGTATCAATTACAAAGTATTGCTACTGACCTATAAAGCCCTAAATGGTTTAGCTCCAGTGTATTTAACGGATCTTCTAACGCCCTATAATCCATCGCGCTCTTTAAGATCACTAAATTCGAGGCTTCTGGTCATTCCTAGGATATCTAAGTCCACTAAAGGAGGGAGGGCGTTTTCACATTTAGCTCCTAAACTCTGGAATAGTCTTCCTGATATTGTTCGAGGCTCAGACTTGCTGTCCCAGTTTAAAACTAGATTAAAGACGCATCTCTTTAGCCAAGCATTCACATAATACTTACCTTTTATACTACAGTTAAATCGGATCAAATGCATTCATATTATGAACAGCAGCTATGCTTATTATTTCCCATCTGCTTTTCTGTTGTTATCTCGGGACGCCAGCCTCTCATGGAGACTTCAGATGCCCCAACACCCGTGAAGAGACGACTCGACGCCTGTGAAGAGACGACTTGACGCCTGTGAAGAGATGACTTGACGCCTGTGAAGAGATGACTCGACGCCCGTGAAGAGACGACTCGACGCCTGTGAAGAGATGACTCAACGCCAGCGATGTTATGCCCTAAATTAATACATGATTGACTAACTTTATTTTTCTATCTACTTTTCTGAAATGCACTTTCTGTAAAGCTGCTTTGAAACAATATGTATTGTGAAAAGCACTATACACATAAATTTGAATTGAATTGAATTGAATTGAATTATTTCCACATATGAACAAGGCCTGAATCCGATTTCGAAATATCCGAATGCATGCGTTTTTTTTCTGTTTACACGGTCATAGAACACATCCAATCTGTGTCACATATGAGCAAAAAATCGGAAATGGGTCACATTTCACTGACAGTGTAAACAAGGCCTAAGAGACTAAGAGGCGTGATCTTGTGATCATTGATATTTAAAGCGTGAAGATGTCACACCCTGTGGAGGGTTGTGAGCCAATAAGAAGTTGTTCCCTTTGGAGGGAATTTCTTTACGACCTTTTGCTCAAGCAGGCCTTTGAACATGTAATTTGATTGGATGTTTAACAAAAGAATCTTCAAGATTCTTGTAATACTAATGTGTCACGAAGTCAGCAAAATGTAATGTAAATTAACAAATGAGGACGAAGACTGGAGTTTATAGACATGCTACACATATGATTTTGGTTAACCATAGTATGCAAGTCTGAAACATTAATCCAGAAGAGTTTAACCCTCTGAGGTCGGCAAACGCGCGGGCGCGTTTTGCTGGATTTTCTCCACATTGTAGCACTATAAACTTAAATTACTCCGTCATTTATGGTCATACAGAAAAAAGAAATATAAAAAAAGAATCTGTGATATTTCTACTTTTGTATGTGTCCACTTACAATCAAATCAAAACATTGTGCTTTTGTAAAATAAAGAAAATAAACAGGGTGTGCGTTCTGCCTCTCCGTCGCGGTGAACTTTTTTTTCTTGAGCACGTCTATAAACTGAAACGAAACTCAGCGAATACTTGGTCACACATTTATGAGCCATACACCTTTATAAACATTTAAGTGTGTACTTTTAAATGATCGGGTTCAAAACGAAAACAAATATTCTCTGTTTAAGTAATTTGTATAAAACCAACAAGATGTCCAGCTTCTCAAACGCTTGCTCATTACAGTTAATTTGGCCACGCCTACTCGCGCAAAAGATATTCACATGCAAATCTCCACATGGAACGCGAACTCGCTCGTTACCTCAACAACAAAACACCAAAATACTTCACTTCACTTTTCGTCGAGTTTGAAAGACGCGCCTGAGCTTACATTGGATTTAGGCTGCCTCAGAAGAAGAAGAACGCGATTTGAAGACAAGAAAGATTTAAGGTAAGAAATTCTTACATATTAGTTTGTTATTGTTGCATAAATGTCACATTGCAGTTGAACTGTTGCTAGATATATGGGGAATATTATAATATTTAGACCCGTGTTTACTGTTAGGCCTACTGTGTTTGTGGATATCTGGTCAAACGTAGATATGTATGGTAACCATAATGTTTTATATTTGAGCGCGATCGCGTTTGAATGTATCATATTTTGCAGCGCGATCGCGTTTGAATGTATCATTTGAAAATTTGAAAAGCAAAACACAGCAAACGGCTTCATGTTTTTACTATTATCTCATTTCATATCATCATAACGAATGGAAACATTTGAAGTAACATGATAATCAATATATTTTTCTCTAGCTTGGTTGTTACTGAAATCTTTTGGAAGATTTATACTGCTATAGGTTATTTATTGTTATTATTATTTTACCCAGCACTGCATACCTTATGCCTACAAGGCACAACAAACCTGGTGTTCATTATATTATATATTGTTGGAAACATTTGTGTGTGTGTGTGTGTGTATTTTGTGAATTTTAAAAAGCAATTTTAACCAGAAAAATCTAATATTTATTTCCAAAATCGTGCAGGCCTTTCTCTTGATATCAGTATGTTCACTTTTTTTTCCAGGGCCCAGATGCCACTGAGTCCTGCCGACTTCAACATTCACATGAGTCTCTGGAACATGAACATGGTAAAGTGAAAATCAAACACCTTGGAAATGAAAGGTATGTACAATGTTTTTAGGAATGGCACAAAGGTCTCTGTCTTTCAATAAGTGCTTTTTTGCCATTTGTTGTGTCTATTTGGATTATGTTGTGTAAATAAATCCAAACAATCTAAAAGCCATTCTTTTTTAAATCTCCTCATTTACAGTATTGTGCAAGGTTGCTCAGAATGACAGGGGCCTGATAGCTCCTAATAGGGCCGTTAGGGGAGTGTCTTTGTCTTTCTCAGGTGTGAAAAGCCATTAATGACCTCCGCATAGAGCTTTCTCACACAAAACACGTCGTAAAAATTTTAAATCAATATATTGTCTTCTCTGAATGAGCAGTCAGGGTGATTTTCACATAGTTTTGGAGCAAATATTCTAGGCTATGTCATACAATTTTCAAAAGTCTTGTGAAGAAATAATCAGTATGGGTTTCATGGCCTTATTTCAGTGAGAATTTTTTTTTGTATTTTCACAAACCACGCATAAATGTCATTATCTCAAAACTACAAACTTTTACACACATGCTGCTGATATATTATTGTAGCAGAGTTTGTGCTGAATACAGTGTAATTAGACTTTAGCCATGTAATAAGGGATCCACTGGAGGCAAGTTGAAAGATGAGAACCCAAGTGCAGTTTATTGTAACTAAAATAAAACATGAAACAAAAACATGGCGTGGCATGAAAACAGAAACCAAAGCATGAACATTGCACAACAGCAGACTACAGGAAACCATACTTGACCAAGACGCATGGCAAACATGAGGGCTTAAATACACAGACTAATGACAAAACAAGGGACACCTGTGAACAATGATCAGACAATAAACCAATGACAAGACATGGCAGGATCACATGACAAACAGGGAATCACATGACAGACATGGAAACAAGACATGACACAGAAACATGACAAGAACAAACCCAAAACGTGACAGAATCCCCCCCTATAAGGGCGTCTCCCGACGCCCAACAAAACCAAAACACAACATAAGACCTGGAGGGTGGTGGAGTGGAGGAGGTCATGGGGAGGGATGGTGGGCCAGGCCCGTGCAGGGGGACAGGACATGGGACGTGGCATGGCGTGGACGGGCCTGGGTCGTGGCATGGCGTGGGCGGACCTGGGCCGTGGCAAGGCGTGGGCGGACCTGGGACGTGGCAAGGCGTGGGCGGACCTGGGACGTGGCAAGGCGTGGGCGGACCTGGGACGTGGCAAGGCGTGGGCGGACCTGGGCAGTGGCAAGGCGTGGGCGGACCCGGCAGTGCAGGAAGCCAGGGCGGATCCGGCAGTGCAGGAAGCCAGGGCGGATCCGGCAGTGCAGGAAGCCAGGGCGGATCCGGCAGTGCAGGAAGCCAGGGCGGATCCGGCTGTGCTGGAGGCCAGGGCGGACCAGACAGTTCAGGTGGCCAGGGCGGACCAGACAGTTCAGATGGCCAGGGCGGACCAGACTGTTCAGGTGGCCAGGGCGGACCAGACAGTTCAGGTGGCCAGGGCGGACCAGACAGTTCAGGTGGCCAGGGCGGACCAGACAGTTCAGGTGGCCAGGGCGGACCAGACAGTTCAGGTGGCCATGGCGGCGTGGCCTCCATGGTCCTATCAAGGACCCTACTGCCCCCCCCCCAAAATTTTCTTGGGGACAGCTATGGGGTTATGGGCTGGAACAGACAACGACTCCAGAACAGAAATGACGTGAAAAGTCTCAGCAGTCGTGACGTGAACAGGCTCTGGCTCGGCAGACGTGACGTGAACAGGCTCTGGCTCGGCAGACGTGACGTGAACAGGCTCTGGCTCGGCAGACGTGACGTGAACAGGCTCTGGCTCGGCAGACGTGACGTGAACAGGCTCTGGCTCGGCAGACGTGACGTGAACTTCAAATGTGTGCACCGACCACACACACCATATAGCTGTGGCCATAATTGTTAGTGTAGCCATAACTGAGGATTCAAGATTAGTGGCAGCCATCCTTGCTGAGGGCTCAGGTTCAGGCGTGGCGGCGGCCATCTCTGCTGAGGGCTCAGGTTCAGGCGTGGCGGCGGCCATCTTGTCAGGAGACACAGGCTCGGCGGCGGCCATCTTGTCGGCGGCCATCTTGTCAGGAGACACAGGCTCGGCGGCGGCCATCTTGTCAGGAGACACCGGCTCGGCGGCGGCCATCTTGTCAGGAGACACCGGCTCGGCGGCCGACATGACGTGAAGAGACCCAGACATGACAGACATGACGTGAAGAGACCCAGACATGGCAGACATGACGTGAAGAGACCCAGACATGGCAGACATGACGTGAAGAGATTCAGGCTTGGCGTGAAGAGATTCAGGCTTGGCGTGGAGAGACTCAGGCAAGGCGTGGAGAGACTCAGGCAAGGCGTGGAGAGACTCAGGCAAGGCGTGGAGAGACTCAGGCAAGGCGTGGAGAGACTCAGGCAAGGCGTGGAGAGACTCAGGCAAGGCGTGGAGAGACTCAGGCAAGGCGTGGAGAGACTCAGGCAAGGCGTGGAGAGACTCAGGCAAGGCGTGGAGAGACTCAGGCAAGGCGTGGAGAGATTCAGTTAAAAACAAAATAAAGTCTATTTGCTGGCATACTGTAGAATGGTGATCAAACGAAGGCATTAACTCAGCGAGTTCATCATCCAATCCATTTTGAAAGCACCATTTTAAATAAGTCTCATCCCAAGGTACCTGATCCGTGAAACATAGAAAATCCTTAATATACGCTTCCAGGGGACGATTCCCCTGCCATAGATTTAGGAGTGCAGCTGCTGGGTTCATGGTAGGTCAAGTATTCTGTAATAAGGGATCCACTGGAGGCAAGTTGAAAGATGAGAACCCAAGTGCAGTTTATTGTAACTAAAATAAAACATGAAACAAAAACATGGCGTGGCATGAAAACAGAAACCAAAGCATGAACATTGCACAACAGCAGACTACAGGAAACAATACTTGACCAAGACGCATGGCAAACATGAGGGCTTAAATACACAGACTAATGACAAAACAAGGGACACCTGTGAACAATGATCAGACAATAAACCAATGACAAGACATGGCAGGATCACATGACAAACAGGGAATCACATGACAGACATGGAAACAAGACATGACACAGAAACATGACAAGAACAAACCCAAAACGTGACAAGCCATGAAAATGTCACAAGTAACAGAAATAACCAGAAATGTCAGAACACCTCCAGGGCCCAGAAAACAGCTC
Organism: Squalius cephalus; assembly: GCF_949319135.1. Taxonomy (NCBI): domain Eukaryota; kingdom Metazoa; phylum Chordata; class Actinopteri; order Cypriniformes; family Leuciscidae; genus Squalius; species Squalius cephalus. The sequence goes on along the minus strand of NC_137123.1, from coordinate 34,680,840 downwards.
AGACCTCAGAGGGTTAAAAGAGAGAATGAATACATAGGCCAAACCACATAAAAGGAAAATCATGAGATGGGAAAATTAGATACATGTTTATACATTTCTCAAGTGGTTATATATAGAATATATAGGATTAAAAGGGTTTATTTCTCCTTCTCAGCAAGAATTAAGTGAGAGTCCATTCCTTTTGGGGTCGTAAAAAGTCTTATCAGTCTCAATGTGTCCTGTAACTGGACACCGGGTTCTGCCAGTGTGTTAGCTTCATTTGGGATGTTAGTTTTGGGGGAAGTTTCATAGACCTTTGTTGGGAGAGTGAGTTTGCTGGATTATTCAATAACCCTCTGGGGTCTAAGGTGTTTTTGGGGTCCTTGAGATGTTTTGACATGCCCTTACATTTGTGCTTTTTTCAGTTGCTTATAAACATATTAATGGCAAAGGTGTAATGTATTTAGCACAACATGTATGTACATGTTTGTATTTTTGAGAGAATAATGTTTATGCATGGTTACTGAAAAAACTAAAAATTAAAGTTTCTGAAATAAGGACACATAACACATACTAAATATGTGTCCACAGGACTTTTGACTAATGGATGTTGTCGCCTGGAGTTTTTGCTTCAAAATGATCTGAAAATCATCTTGCCTAATCATTCACATAAAACAATACATTGATTTAAACTTTGTAAGACACGTTTTGTTTGGAAAGGCAATATGCGTGGGGGCGTACACTTGGTACATGTAACATAAGGTACACATTAAGTTTGATTTTAGTTGGACTAAAGCAACAATTTGTCATGTAAATGCTTAAATGCCCTGATATACTCAAATACCTGAGCACCAGTATACAGTTAGCAAACATCCCAGGACTGCCCACACTGCTGGGAGCAGCATCCATCTCAAAAACAAAATAAACAAAAATTATAGCGGAGAGAAAACAGAAGTTAAGAAATCATCTGATTATAGCGATGTGGATATGTTTGCATAAGCTCTGCAATTTTACACTCTCCAGTCATGTCACGTCATGTGACTAAACCAAGATGTTCTTGCTTCAGCCTGTATCGCGATGATGTACTGGATTAAACCTAATACATAGTCTATGCATGATTTTTTTTCCTAAACCAGTTTAAGGTTAAGGTGTAGGGTAGGTTTAGGGGTTATTATTTGTTGAATCATTATGTCAGCAGTGTGATTGGCATCAGTAATGAAATCTTTTGAATTGGCTGCGGGGTGGATTTTGTGCTGAGTGGGCAAAAAAAACATATGTCCACTACATATTGTATTTAATTCAGTACATCATCGCGCTACTGGATTCAGCAAGAATATTCTCGACTAAACATGTCAGAGAAGGTGCAGCCTCAGAGCACACCTACCTATAACATAATCTCCATGGACCAATGGCAGTTTGAAGTTGTTTACCAGCCATACCAGCCGAGCATGTTTTTTTTACGTAAAGTTCACTTTTGCAAGCTGTCTCGAACTCCCGAAACGATCTCCAAACAAACTTTGCTTTGGTCTGATTTTGTTCAAAATGATGTCACAATATATAACACAATTTTATAGATCTCTCATGCTAAGAGGAACAAGATTCCCTACGACTACTAAAATACGCTTAGATCATCCAATTCCATGTATGAGCTTTCTTCCAGCACATTTAACCTTGAGATTAAGGCACAGTAGAAGATGTGATGATCCACAGATGGTCTATGGGACTGGATGGATGCTGGACAGTCTGACATAATGGCACATTTGGCCTATATTCTGCTAAATCTTTTCTAAGTGGTGAGGTGTTACAGCTTAATTAACTAAAATACCAATTCTGAGAAGATTTCCTTCAGCTGCATCTAACCGTGACCTCAAAAGAACCACCAAAAAGGTGACAAAACTGACTGGTGATTAGTACTAAAGGCCATTGTCAGGAAGTTTAATGTTAATGAGACACAATCAAGCGTGTCCTGTCATCATCCTGAAATGTCATGCTATTCAGAGCATATCAGAAGTGCATTTGATGATTCTTTTGGTTGGTCATGTGCTTTAAAAAAAAATATATATATATATATATATATATATATATATACACAATTTCTTAATTATTATGGTAATGATGCAGCACCACAGGACAGCAATTAATCACAGCTTGAAATGTGATCATACTTTAAAGGTCCCATTCCATGGATTATTTTTATTATTTTATAATGTTTCCAGGGGTGCCCTTATAATGTTAGTATGTTTTTTAGATCAAAATTTTTTATTATTTAGAAATAAAAGGCATATTTCCTAGCCTGATTTCATTCCCTGGTTTGAACACTCTGTTTGAAGGGGCGTGTCTGCTGTGAGACTTCAGTGTAAACGCCCTCTGCTGTGATTGGCTGACATGCTTGCATATGAAATATCTGGCATTACATGTGGAACTATCTGGAAAACTTTTACTATTACAGCTATCTGGATTAACGAATCGTGAGAAGTTTTTTAAGTATTTAGATCTATTACCATCACATAAAAGGTTGCAGTGATGATGAGCATTAAGCAGATGACAGCCTGTTGATCACGTGAAAGATCTTATCATTGCAACGCAGTTTCTGCACTCTCACTAATGATTTCACCAATGCAAACATGAGGTATATAAATACAGTAAGAGCTTCGTTGTGCAGTGTAACAGCGTCATTGATTTCATAACGAGTTTTGGCAAGTGTCCAGATAAACTCGCGCTGTGTGATTGATAGCTTGGGCGATTGGAAAGGGATTGTTCTTTGATCGCTTTCTGTATATTAATCACAGTTTAAGTAAGATTATTTTCATCCTACTAAGAGAAACGATGTGAAGTTGATCGCTACTTCCATATTAAATCACTACTTACCGCTTGCTGGAATATAGTTGAAATTGCCCCCTTCGTCAGTATGAAACGCTGAGAGAAGCCTGCTTGATATTATCCCAGGTTAGAAAAACAGTCCGTGGTGAAATGGACAGAGCAAACTAACAACTTCGAATTAAACTTTTGCGGTATCCGATATATTATAGATAAACATCAACCACGTCTGTTGACATTTCGCTATCAATACGCCTGTGTTCCTGTGGGCGGAGGTTACGGTTCTAGTGACATCATTAAAGAAGGAAGTAGAGGGGTGTAGTCCAATCCAGCCGTTTTTTGTAGTCAACTTCTGTTAAATAAAATATCTCGCTTGGCATTGAACTTTGAGCTTTATAATTTTACAGATATTATTTATACTCTAACAACAACATTACACACTAACTAAAGTTTGAAACATGGGATCACGAAGAACGGGACCTTTAAAATCAGCTGAAAGGGCCACTACCTGGTTTAAGTTTAAATCAAATAACATGCTTCTCGAAAACACATGACTGAAGAGGAATCTACATTTGAAATGCAATTATTTTATATTATTAAACATTGTCATCAAAGTTACAGTTTTCCTAACAGGCTCTTTTTTATTACTGTTAACTGCCATTTATTGTCAGCCACGTCTTTACAAGCAGCATTGATGGAAGCCTGTCTTGCTAATAATGGTTCAGTACTAAATGCCAGTATGCCTTGTGAATAAGTATGCCTCGTGAATATTTTTTTCAAGATTTATCTGTACTGAAGTTGTGGCTATTGTGAATATTGTGAATTTAAAAACTGAATACTTACCTAGTTCTGGCATGAAACTCTAGGTGACGCAGGCTGATAAGTCTTTGACTAATTTGGTAGTGATCACATCATCTACATAGCGTAGCTGATTGGTTGCTGTTACATCAGCGTCCAATGAGCTGTGGCTCAACATTCAAACAAATAGAGGGGTGTTGCTAGTAGCAGTATGCAGCGTGCTTTCAGAAACGCTTTCAGAAAGTGCAGTAGCTTTCAGAACACATCAGGAATCAAAATCTAAGCTAAGTGATTGACGTTTTATTTCACATCTCTGCGCATATTATGTGGTCCGATTATTAATTCATAAATGGAGCAATCTTAACAAGTTTAAACTAGCTTCATGTTTTAAAGGTGCCCTAGAATGAATTGTTTTATTATTTTATAATGTTTCCTGGGGTGCCCTTATAATGTTAGTATGTTTTTTAGATCTAAAGTTGTTATAATTTAGAAATAATAGGCATATTTCCTAGCCTGATTTCATCCTCTGATTTGAACACTCTGTTTGAAGGGGCGTGTCTGCTGAGAGACTTCAGAGTAAACGCCCTCTGCTGTGATTGGCTGACATGCTTGCATATGAAATATCTGGCATTACATGTAGAACTATCTGGAAAACTTTTACTATTACAGCTTTTATACGTTTTTACTATTACAGCTATCGAGATTAATGAATCGTGAGAAGTTTAAGTATTTAGATCTATTCCCATCACATAAAAGGTTGCAGTTATTAGCATTGAGCAGATGACAGCCTGTTGATCCCGTGAATGAAGATCTTATCACTGCAACGCAGTTTCTGCGAGAAATGACGTGAAGTTGAGCGTTTAGTCACTGGCTTGATTTACTGATGCATAAACAGTATTGAACGACTTTGAGAGAAAGATTATCTGTCTGAACTTGAACAATTACGCATCAGAAATTCACATAACCCACTGGTTCTCCAGAGGCTCGGATGAAGGAACTAAGAAAATACTTTTGTGTTCATTTGTACATCCAAACACTGAGCAACTGCCATGCTTCGTTCGCAAGCCATGATGTCTCTCGAGGAAAAAACAATATCGCGCTGGATCTAGATAACACAGTGTAAATTATCGTTAATAAAATCACTACTTACCGCTTGCGGGAATATAACGTTAGTTGAAATTGCCCCCTTCGTCAGTATGATACGCTGAGAGAAGCCTGGCTGCTTGATATTGTTCCAGGTTAGAAAAACAGTCCGTGGTGAAATGGGCAGAGCAAACTAACAACTTCGAATTAAACTGTAGCGGTATCCGATTATAGATAGATAGATAGATAGATAGATAGATAGATAGATAGATAGATAGATAGATAGATAGATAGATAGATAGATCTGCCATTTTCCCTATGATCCTCGCTTGTTTCTTCACCTGCAGAACTTCCGATGATTCGGCTGCACAGTTCCGCCTGGCATTGAACATGGGCTGGCATATGCAAATTTTTGGAGGCGTACATATTAATGATCCCGACTGTTGCGTCACAGTCGGTGTTATGTGGAGATTCGCCTGTTTTTCAGATGTGTTTTTCAAAAACGAGATTAATAAGAAGGAGAAAACTATGGTGTTTGAGACTCACTGTATGTCATGTCCATGTACTGAACTCTTGTTATTTAACTATGCCAAGATAAATTCAATTTCACATTCTAGGGCACCTTTAAATGTTTTAAATGTTTTTAAACAGTGCCATGTCAACAGTGTGTAACCCCCTCTAGTTCTTGCTTTCGACCCTTCCAGAAAGGACCACACGAAGACGTATGCTGCTGAGCTCAATCATCGCGTGTTTACTGAGGACATATGAAATGACACCAAACAGACGTGAATTACAGCTCATCCGGTCACATAACATTCTCCTCAACAGCTTGCATAAAACTCTTTTCACCAGCTTAACAAACAATAAACCATTTGTTTCAATAATTAAGAGCTCAGTCTTTTTTCTGAACACAGAAAACGTATTATCATACAAACATTGCATCATACCTGAGGACATATGAAATGATACCAAATAGACGAGAATTACAGCTCATCCGGTCACATAACTGTCAAAAATAAATATAAGTGTAAAAATAAACAACAAGAAAATACAGATATAGAAACACAATGAATACCATGCACTCTTAATGTGCTCGACAATGAGTTTTCGGTAAATCATCTCTGACAACATTTAATTTCTGTTTGAGCGGAGAGTGATTTTCCACCTACCATTCTCCTCAACAGCTTGCATAAAACTGAGGAGAAAATGGCCGACCTCATTTATAGTTTACCCTAATCACCTGTGTCCCCATATTCCTTTCTTTTAGATACACTCTAGAATTGAATCTAGAATCTTTTAGATATTTTAGAATTGTTTTACAACATTAACAAACAATTTTGGCACAATTCATAATCAATTTATTTTCCGTTACATTTGCATGATTGAATAACTGAAGCATACAAGCTGTGTTTTCTGCATGCAGCAGAAGCGGTCTATTGTATGTCATTGCTGTTTTATATGCTATTAGCATGGATATGAAAAACAGTAAAAGTGATATAAACATTTGCGATTTAAACTGTGTTTACCATATTTAGCGGTATAACTTTAATGACGTATCCTTTTTATTTCCAAGAGCAATGTTTTCATTAGTCACGCTAAATGTGTGTGGTTGATTCAGATGCTTATGTGTTTGAGTCATGCTACAGTTGAACTAAGCATCATGTTTATAGTTTTGTGGAGTGATTTACTAAGCATAAGCTGGAACGTTATGCAGTTGTGTCTATGCAGCAGAAAATGGTCTAATGTTTGTAACTCTGAGAGTATACGCCATCTAAGCTATGAATGAAAAGGTTAAAGTGATATAATTATTCACATACAATGGGATTACATGTTAGCTGAGAGAAAAAAAAACCCCAAAAACTTTTTATTTCAAGGGTAATGTTTCATTAGCTATGCTTAACATGTTTATGGAGCGTCAGAGCATGCTGTCATTCATTATCGCTCTAATGGCTTTTCATTTATCAAAAAAGAGTATAAGGGTTATGTAATCATTATCAAATGACTTAATTGATGATATTTGCTCAGGTGGTTGCTGGGTTCCTATCTCTATCAGCTTGCAACATTATATCTATCGTTCATGAGAACACATAGCATGCATTTCTAGTGTTAAGCTGGTCAGCAAAGTAGCCAAGATAGTAAAACATGCGGTCCCAATAAAAAATCAAACAAACAAGAAAAAAGTACATACATAAAGTACATACAGTCCTGGCAATAGATCTGCTGTATTGGGGAGTGTGTTTTCCTATCCCTTCCTGTCTCCTGTTTATGTCATCATTGTGGAGATACAGTAAATGCATATCTGCTGATGCAGCAGCTTGTTTTCTCACTCAACAGCACATGTATATTACTTGTATTGTCTATTTCTCCCATTACCCTGTGGAACTGTGTAGGGTGAAAATTTGCTTGGGTTAAATGGGTTACATCATGTATGTTACACGTGCAGCAGCAGCAGCATGTCTTACATGCTCACAGCAATGTTTGTGAATGTATTGGCAGTAGTAAGTCTCAGTACTTGCTCTGCAGCAGCAACAGCATAGCAGATCTGTTCCACTAAGACCAAATACATTAACATTGCCATATCCATTACCATGCCAATCTCTATTACCATACCAATCTCCTGAAAGTTGTCATGACATAATTACCTAGTTCTCCAAGAAACTCTAGATGACACATGCTGATAAGTCTTTGACTCATTTGAACATGGTATATGGTACACGCATATGGTATATGCGATAACATCATTGCACAGCTCACAGCACAGATCTTGTGTTGCATCAGCATCCAATGAGCTGCGGCTCAACATTCAAACAAATACAGGGGTGTTGCTGGTAGAATTATGCAGCGCACTTTCAGAAACCCTCCACCTTCCCCAGCTCCACCTACTGTATATAGAACTGTTATGGGGTTAACTCATACATGCTCACAGCAATGTCTGTGAATGTATTGGCAGTAGTCAGTCTCGGTACTTGCTCTGTAGCAGCAGCAGGGTATCAGAAATATTCCGCCAAGACCAAATACATTAACATTGCCATATCCATTACCAAGCCAATCTCTATTACCATACCAATCTCCTGAGAGTTGTCATGACAGAATTAAAGTTTTTAATATCTTTAATATCTTTCTCTTCTCCTCACCTTGTGGTGAGACAGATGAGGGTTTGTCATCCTGATGACGTTTCGGCTTCTATGGCTTATCCATATGCTGTGGTAATGATTGCCAGCAAGTCTAGATCTTTGTGTGCCTGGTGTGTGTATTTGCAGGAAAGAAAAACCTTTTTTGAGATATGTTCATCAGAAACCATCTTGGCACAAGTTTTTCTTCCCTCTGATTTTGCATGTGTGGGTGGGTTTCATGACTTCAATGTGCTATTCTGGAGGAAGTCTCTTCTTGAATTATGTTTCTTATTAAATTATGTCTTCAATTAAAAAGGATGCTGTACATACCATGTATATGAATGCAGATATGTCATAGTGACGGACTTTAGGCTATAATGCTTAACCATTTATAGATTCAGATAAAATACTTCATTCATTGTTCCTGAAACCATTTAAGATTTATGAGGGAATTATTAACTGTCACTGTCTAAATACAACAGCTCTGACAACAAGCGGTTCACAAAGGGTAAGATTGAATTAATTCTTAGATTTGATCTTCAACCTACGGGTGTCATGGATCGCAGATGAAGGAAGATACTGAAGACTGAATAAAGTTCACAAAGAGTTTACTGGAGACAAACATGCAGACGAGTGTGACATTCAACAATAACCGACAAAGGATAGAGCAGAACAGGGAGCATAAATACACAAGGTGAATGAGGGAACTAAACAGGCTCAGGTGGAGGAAGATTAAACTAGAACTAACAAGAACAGGTGCAAACAGAAATAACGTAATCGTTACTATGGGAAATAGAAAATATTATTTTTTGCGCCACAAAGGTAAGGTATCCATGAAATAGTAAACTGATTAAGTGTTGATATTAAGCAAGTGAAGCCTATAGTTTCAAGCTCAGAATAAAATCAGACTTGGTATATCATTAACAAAATATATCATGCCCTGTAGTGCGGGTCTTGGGTTTTCAAAAAACCTTTTATTAAAGTTATAATACATTTAAAAGAGGCTGAGTGTACATCTTAATGTATCATTGGTTTCTGTAAAAAAGGGTTTTGAGTCCTTTTATTATAGAGAGTGAGAGTGAACAGAGTGAATGTATCTCCCGGTGACCTATCATGAAGTGTTCAGATGTAAAGAAGGTCTTGTTTTCCTTTGATTAATTCTGATAGACATTTTGACATTCTTCACTGATTGATTTAAAGAGTAAATGGTTGTTTCTGCTTTCTTTAATGTCGATTTATTTTATATTTTCACATATTTGTGAAGGAAGCTTTGTTTAAAGGGATGGAAAATGGCTGTTTTTGTACCCTATGCAGAATGAACAAAACACAACAAAGAACTCTCTGCATAAGAAGTCCTCTCACTATGGAAACTGCAAAAGAGATGTGTTACAGGGACTTCCATGAGTGAAATCATATCACTCAGCATGTTTAAGTTCTGTTTAAGTCTGACTCTTGATTAAGTGCACGCACGCTGGTGTCATCGCAGGTTCAGGAGGGGAGCGGGGAGAAATTTACCGTGCCATAATGGTGTAGAGCCACTGGACCCGTTTGCCTGTGCAAGGATGCACGCATGTGTTGTCGCCATTGTGCTGACAATGGCCAGGCCACTTTTGCCCTCAGCTCCGCGGCCCTGGGAAAATGAACCGCTTAAGAAGCCTTCGCCCTTCGTACTGGAGAGGGGAGCGTGTGCGGCTGCCAGGACCCCACCCCCTTTACTTGGACAAACCCATCTGAACACTCCATTTCATTCACGTGCCTCAGCACAGTCTGGAGGTGACCGGATTCCGCATTTATTTGGACACTTTTATCCCCATAGATACTTAATTCCCATTATTGAACACTATGTTTATTTTTATGTTAATAAATGCTTCTCCAATGCTTCTAATAAATTCTTGACACTACTCCCATTGTGTCTGTCATTTGCTCCTCCCGCCACACTGGTGGAAAATATGGGGAAAGTAGACCTTAGACAGCGCAGCTGGCTACCAGCTGATGATGTCATTCCCTCTTGCTTGCGAACGTTTTTGGAAAGCTGGACTGGAACAGAGAAACAACGGAGACAGCCTCCCAACTACCATAGGGGTAAGTGATGTTTCTTTTATTATCATTTACCCTGTGGTTAGTTGAGGCTATCAACTAAAACCTTGCCTTTCTGAACCTGTTCTGGTGTGGCGCGAGAGGGAGAGCACCCCGGAGAGGTATCCCTGACCCACCTAATGGAGGGTTCCATACAAGCCCAGCCTTCTCGACGACCCGGGAAGCATAGCCGCCCATTCTGGATCTGACTCGGGCAACATTACATTCCCTGAAAGGGGTAAGGCAGCCGAGTCCACATCTCCAGAGGACTGAAGCTCCCAAACACGAGAGGAAACTATTGTGACCGTCTGCTGGTGCCAGGGAACGACCGCACCCAATAACGCACAGGCGGAATGACATCCTGAAAAGGACGCAGTGTCACGCCTGTGTTGCTCTTTTTGTGAAGAAAAAATGCTCTTTGTCACTCTCACAACAGTGCTGAGGCACCCAGCGAATGGCTGATGTGTACAATGTACACTATTGGAACGGCAACCGAACCGACACAGTGTTCTTGCTGTGATAACAGCAGTTGTTGAGCTTTAAGCTCGCGGCCACTCTCTGCTCGCGTAGTCACACCAACACTGAACAGTGAGAGAGAAGAGATGATCTTCAACGTGTAGTAGAGTCTGCAGTTTCGAGGACAAAACAGGAAGCTCAGCTCCGAAATGAAAAAAGGGAACGACTGAAAATGGGAACTGTCTAACAATTGATGGCTGCTCTGTCAAGTCTTCGTCGTTGGTTAGGAACCTGGGTGTTCTCTTTGATACCAATCTTTCATTTAAAAGGCACATTTCTAGCATATGTAAAACCGCATTCTTCCATCATAAAAATATATCTAAATTACGACATATGCTTTCAATGAAAAATGTGGAACAGTTAGTTCATGCTTTCATGACCTCAAGGCTAGATTATTGTAATGCTCTTATGGGTGGTTGCCCTGCATGCATAATAAACAAACTACAGCTGGTCCAAAACACAGCAGCTAGAGTTCTTACTAGAACCAGGAAGTATGACCATATTAGCCCGGTTCTGTCAACACTATATTGGCTCCCTATTAAACATTGTATACATTTTTAAATATTGATGATTACTTACAAAGCACTAAATGGTTTAGCTCCCCAGTACTTGAGCGAGCTATTAACGCATTATAGTCCTTCACATCTATTGTGATCTCAAAATTCTGGCCAGTTGATAATACCTAGAATATCAAAATCGACGGCTGGCGGTAGATCCTTTTCCTATTTAGCACCTAAACACTGGAACAGTCTTCCTAACATTGTCCGGGAAGCAGACACACTCTGTCAGTTTAAATCTAGACTAAAAACACATCTCTTTAACCTGACATACACATAGAAAATTATACATTCCTATTATTTAACCCTCTACTGCACGCATTAAGATAGACCTATAGAAAAAAAGATTTGACTCTTTTCTTTTCTTAGAATGGCTTAACTTTTAAGAAGTGCTGTAAAAAAAAAAAAAAAAAGGAAAAATATAATGATATTAATGATATGTTGCCATAGGGCAACAACATACAATAGTGGAAATGACTTAGAATAAGTGTAAGTTTACTTATAGTTAATATTTTTCCTCAGAAATGCTGTTTGTGTTGATTCAATTTGTGCTATAATAAGCTTTAAAACAGTACTTATAAACAACACCTTATACATACTTTCCAAAAAAACGATTCTTCCAACTGATTCTATTTATTCCATTCTTTTTTGCTGAATAATGCTTTATATTCTTTGAACTTCATTACATTTTTCATGAATGTTATTCAATTGCAAATGTATACAGTTAATAAAAAATATAATACTGTTCATCATGTATCATTAAACATTGACATAAAAATATTTACATAAAAATATTGCAGTTCATGGAAATTCAACATTACACAATCTTATGAGAGAAAGACGATGAACATGAGCCCCATCCCATAATCCTTGAAACTTCACCTTTTTTCTGTATGAAGCAGTTTTTTTTTCAGAGGTGAGGCACAGGTACACCTCATATTTGGTGCACTTCACCTTAACAATACACTTACAGCCAGGATACTAGCACCTGCCTTTTTGAGACACCATGGTAGGCCAGTGGTTGGTCTGGTCTAGTCGTACTGGCTGGTGTGGCAGTGGGCAGGCAGGTCTCTGATGTTTTTTTCCCATCCAGAGCTGATTCAGTGCTCTGTGAGGGCCTACCTTTGCACTTAAGCCCTCCCTTGTTTTCTTTGGAAAGGCAGTGAGCAATGTCAATTTTAAAGTCAAGCAGACTCAGTTGTGCATTTTGTGTGAGCCCCACATCCTTACAGTCTCTGCGGTTGAGCAGCCAGCTTTCCACCGTGGTCAAGTCCAACATATGAAACACAATGCAGTGGTACCACTTCTTTGAGCGGATTTTGGTGCGGTATAGAGCAATGAAAGAATCTATGAGATCCACCCCACCCATGCTTTCATTGTAGAGTTGAATAATGTTTGGACGTGTCACTGTAATGACCTCCTTCCTCTTCTTGCCCCACCGCTCCACATTTGAGGTTGGAGTGGCTGCTGCAAATGTGCTTAGGAGGGTAACTGGGCGGTTGTTGAACCATTTCACTGCTGTTAGTGCTGTACCGTCATGTGTGGTCTCTTTTTCTTCATATGTTCCACGTCTGTAGGTCTTCAAAACCTTGTCCTCTGTGAAGGTGCATCCAGCAAGACGATTTTGTCATACAGTTCCCACACTGTGGATCCCTACTTTCTCAAGCTGCAACTGAAGATCAACACCACAAAACCAGTTGTCATAAAACATTTTGTGGGATATATACATCACCACAATCAAGGACAACTTCAAAACAATATTTCCGCTGGCACCCAGGTCTGGAAAACCCTCCACTGAAGTGATTGGACCAGTGTAGAAATCAAAATTGTAGGCGATGCCATTCCTATCACACAGCACGAAGATCTTGTAGCCCCAACGCTTCAGCTTCATTGGAATGTACTGTTTCAGATGGCTTTTACCTTTGAATGGTACAATCTGCTCATCAACACATAGGTCCTCATCGATTGGGATGTGATTAAAACTCTCCTGTAAAGCTGTTAGGAGTGGCCTCACTTTGAACAGCTTGTCATAGCCAGGCTGTCCAGCAGGTACCTGTTCGTCGTTGTTGATAACTCTGTCTCCATAACTCTGTCTCTTTAACCCCCTCATTCTACTTCACTTTCTGCACTTTCTTCAAGTACAAACCTACACACACACACACACACACACACACACACAGTGGGGGGTGGGGGTCTGCTTTGAGACTTCAGTGTAACCACCACTGCTGTGACTGGCTAACAACTTTGCATATGAAATAGCTAGTATTACATATGGAACTCTCTAGAAAACTTTTACGTTTTTACTATTACAGCTCTCAATGTTAACTACTCGTGGAAAGTGATAATAGCATTACAATTAGATCTATGGCATTATATTTAGATCGTGGCATTATATTTAGATCGTGGCATTAAAAGTTTGCAGTGATGAGCATAGCCGATCACAGACATGTATGCAGCGATCTCATCATTGCAACTCGATTTCTGCACACTAACAAATGCTTTCATCATAACTAACAGTGCAAACACAATATAAATAAGAGATTCATTGATTATTACGCGACATTTGCGACATATTACGCAAGTCCAGAACTCAGTTACTGATAAACATGTGCTGTTTTATTGACAGCTCCAGCGTGAACTGTTTGATTGACAGCTACAGCTATTGTAAACAGAGCATTTTTTGGTCGCTTTCTCACATAAGGCCACCACCACCTAGCCTGGCTAACGTCAGACCAAGTCTCATTTGAAACTTGGTCTGGGAACCACGTGTTCATTTTCTCGTATTTGAGGCGTGGTTTACGAATGCCCAGAGCCGTTTATTGGGCGCTATGAATGTCTATCAAATGCGCCTGTACGTAGCTCATAGCCAATCGCTTCAATTATACCAGATGACGTATGTAAAGCGACAGAAATTCGACGAGGAAAAAGACGATGGGTCAAAGATTTATTTGTACACGATGGCGTTTAGTGAATATTACCTAGTGATAGAGCAGAAAAGCATCAAGTAGCTGACTAATGAATAACTGGGTTCAACCCATAAATAGCTACATGAGTTTTTAATTTGCATTGCAAGATTTTTATTTGCAGCATCGACCCCAGTAGCCTACTACACGCTGATGCTGAGGCTCGTACTGTTCCATATTGGGTGGTCATTTGGGCTCATATTTGGTATTCTACATGACATGTATTTATGTCCTATTGCTATTTGTCACCGCGATTCTGCTTTAAAAGGCAAAATCGTATGTTCTGTAATTTCTTGCATCGTGTCTACCCCGTGCGAGGCTATCTACACTGGGCAAACCGAATGTGCAAAACATTTGTCCTAATTGCGTGAAGTATCCGCTACATCAGAAGAAGTGCGGGCATCCGTTTACTATCAATGAATGCCCCGCGTTCAGGACACTATCACGAAATATGATTTTTCAAGTAACCAGCACTAGTCAATAAGTAGGCTACGATCAGAGCCGTTAAGAGTACGATTACGCAGACATGTCTGCAGCTAAGCAGACATCACATAGGGAATATGTGTTAACATTTCAAACGTGCTAGTTTTACATTATTTGAAACTGCTACAGCAGCAGTGAATAGATAGTGCCTATTTGCTTTTGACGCGCTATGTCGCGCCTCTTGCCGGTGTAGAGACTGTTCATGATGCTCGGGGTCTCTGATTATCATAATTCCCTGAGTGTATCCTGATGGAAATATAAAGAGGCCTTAAACTCCAACAGTCTTTTGAAAACAGAGTGTTTTTACCACACAAACAGTTCAGCGCTACTACTGCTCCTTTCCTTTCAAGGATGCAAGTCAAGTCAAATCAGTTCCCGCCCCGAGTGTAAAGCCAAACGTGATTGGTTGAAGTGAGAACGTGCTACGATTGGCCAGCTCGATGTGGCCGTTATCTGATTGGCTTGAGTACATGGTGGGTGGAGTCTACATATGTGTGGATTTGTCTGCACGTCGACGCTAGAAGTGTTTCAAAATCCACAAATGCTTGAGGGGATTCACAAATGCACAGGAACCGATTCACAAATGTGTGCAGTGATTTACAAATGCACAGAAAGCAGTTCACAAATAAATGTCAGGCAGAGTTGTGTTTGTAAAATAATAAAACATTTGTAAATATTTAATTTATTTGCAAATCTCATTTTATTTATTTGTGAATTTTATAATTTTTTGTGAAACTCTTTACATTTATTTGTGGATCTTAATCTATTTATTTGTGAATTCGATACATTTTTGTCAATCTCTTTTCATTTATTTGTGAATATTAATCTATTTATTTGGAATATTGCAACAATAATACCCCCATATGGACGCTGCACGCCGCCCCCCTAGATGATTTTCCGCGACCCCGCCGACCACGCAGCACCCGAGGGGAGGCACCGAGGGGCGGGCCGGAGGCCACGGAACCGCGACAAAGTTCCCTCCCATTTCGCCCCTTCCTTTGTGATCTGGGGTGTGGCCACAGGGTGGCGAGCTCCCGAGTCCCGACCACCAGCAATCGTTAAGACGTGCGTCAAACGGGTTGCGGGTGGGCGTCGATGGAACGCCTAAGGCCCCGATCACACCTGACGCGTTTTTCAGGTTCGAAAACGCGAGGTGCACAGTTTTTACCATCACACAGAACGAGCAGTGCGCTGCGTTTTTTATGTTGCTAGGCAACTACTGAAACAGCTGTCCTGTCAGTCAAGTAAACGTCAAATCAGCCTTTTATTAACTTTATTTACTTTCTGTTAACATTGTGGTAGTTACGGTTCGTGAAGTCGTTAAGCTCCTGGTAACCCGCGAGAGCACCACTAGTTTATCCTCCATCATCGCACTCTCCGGGCGTTCAAGCAACTGTAGCGTTCATCACTACAACGGAAGGCCCGCCTCTCCATTCACTCGATTGGACAGTGGAAAAAAACGCGATGACGTCGGGCGCCTTTTCCGCTCGGAGTTGCTTTTTTTTCAACTTCAAAAACGCGAGGCGCAGCAGGCGGTAAAACGCGAGGCGCAGCAGGCGCATAAACAGCGCGCAGAACGCTCGCTGCCATAGGAAACCAATTGAAAACAGGCGCCTCTCACTGCAAAAAACGCGTCAGGTGTGATCGGGGCCTAAACCTCCCCCTGACCGCCTAAGTGACCGCTGACCACCCACAGGCCCCGCCCACTGACCACGAACAGTCTATTCGTCCCTCTGGCCCCTTGGGGCAAATTCAAATAAGTCCCTGAGAGGCCAATTTTGGACATTTCCTATTTCCACATTATTGGATGTGGATGGATGTTATTTTAAGAGTGTTCATAGGGCTGACACATATAGGCAGTGGTAGTCTACGTGATACGCAGGTATACGCCGTATACCCACTAGAAAATGCCAAGGATTTCCGTATACCCACTTAAAAAATCGTGAGGATACGTAACAACTTCGTTTTGTGTCAGAACTTTCACTTTCATTCATAAATTCACCCCGTCTGTGTTTACGAAGCGACACCGAATCGCGGAATCCAGTCACAAATGGAGCTTGCTAAGCAGAACGTCACCGAATTTGGCTATTTTTGAATGAATAAATCAAAAGTACGGCTGTACAATGAATCAAATCTCGATATGGACTAGTGTCTGTGAACGCGTCTCTGGGAATGAGCGCTCAATGTGTGCTCCACTACACACACACACACACACACACACACTGAAACACGCGTGAACACGCTCGTGGTGTTTTCAGCGTTTCACTATGATGTAGGCTACTACACACTTCCATCGTATAGCTGCTATGAGAGTCACTTCACGAGAATTTCACCATTTCATTTGATAAAACTATCGTCATTCATTCGTTTCATACACATAGAAACTGTTATGTCTTCACGACAACCTGTCAAAATAAAAGTACAGTCTAACTCAAAGAAATTAGAAAGAAATTGCACAGTAAAATTCATTTTAAAATAATAATAAAATCTATTAAAACGTTATTTTAAGGGAATATCCCTTGTCAGCTGATAGCTCTTAACTGG
This sequence comes from Squalius cephalus, assembly GCF_949319135.1. NCBI lineage: Eukaryota > Metazoa > Chordata > Actinopteri > Cypriniformes > Leuciscidae > Squalius > Squalius cephalus. The sequence goes on along the minus strand of NC_137123.1, from coordinate 34,663,911 downwards.
CTGAGTTAGATGATTAACACTAAACAGTAGAAAATCAGTCCAGTCAGCTGTAAATGTTATTGGCTGTTAAAGTCTTGTGTTGTTTATAATAAATTGACATGTTGATAACACCTAATATTTCATAATGCTCTCAATTACATGTCGATGCATACTGTATGCAGTGAGTGTGGTGGTGCTTATGGGGTAAAGGTCTGGGATGGGTGAGTATGAGGAGGCGGCGGGGAGATATTACAGTATACTCACTACAAAAATCTAGACTACACCACTGCATATAGGGTCTCATTCATGAAACACGAGCAGAACGAATTTTTGTGTAAATCGTGTGTAAAGTGGTTCTGGAGTAAATTTTCAGATTCATTAAAATGTTCGTATTTTCCAAATGTTAGTTGGTACGAAAGAAATCTACACCTGCTCCCAGCCACGCGTAAATAGTGCGTTTAACATCCAAACGTTTTGTTCATTAACATTAATAAGGCTGCATTTTAATTCACCTTAATCGGGTGAAATGAACATATTTACACAGCATTTTGAAAAAATATTATATATAGTAATTACATACGGTTTTTCTTTTTACTTTTATTATGAGAGCCAGTAATAGCATCTGCAAACGGAACACAAGTCCGCAAGTCACAAGTGTTGCAGTCAAGCTTCATGTCGAACCATTTTCTTTTCACTTCTGGGACTGTTCAATTAACAGATGAAACTCCATTAACTTCATCTGTAATATGCTGCCAAGCTTCCTTTTTTTAGGACCTGATACGCCACTATGTACGCTTGAAAATAAAATGTGGCGTTTTGAATGAACTTCTGATAATAAAACTTCAATTTCTGCATCTGAGAAATTTCTCTTTTTCATTCGCTTTTGAGAAGACATGTTGAAATCCTTCGTTTGGTGTCATAATATGATGCCCATTTAAAGTTATCAGTCGGATTTAATGGGTGGGATTTATGGTAATTGAGAATGAGCGTGCACGCGCGTCCCATTTATGACTGATTGGAATTCATTAACACACACACACACATTTCACTATCACATCTGACGTTTACGAAGTATTTGTGAATCAGGAGAAGAGTTTTCGTGAAGGTCTCTTTACGTACAAATCACTCACATATTTACTTGTATATTTACGAATGTTTTATGAATGAGACCTATAGTTAGCAGCGCTAGTCGATGGGTGCAGGAGTCAAGTAGTCACCTGAAATAACAACATTAAGACACGTTGAATATTAAGATGAACGCACCGCAAAATGCACATCCATGTCACATAGTCCCTTTAGGTATAGGTGTACTGTGCTGAGTGGATGCTGTAGCATCTGGACAGGATGTCTTCAGTCCTGTTTGTCAGGTTTGCTTCCAACTGTTGTGGTGGTATTTAGTCTGTTATATAAGCAGAATGTGTCAGTGGAAAGTGTCATTACACTTTGCAGAAACATCTGTGTCCTCCCCAGGATGTTTAACTGACTCTCTGAGAAGACCTCGGTCACCCCCAAGCTGAAGGTTTGCTTTGACAGGCAGGTCAGATCTCCATAGGTGAAGGAATCATTTCACTGATGATGCTCCATTGCATCAGGACACCTGAACAACTTCTGAATGACCATGCAATAATTAAACACTGATATATTTGTGGTAATTGTAAGATGAGAAAATAGTTGTTGAATGTACACAAGAACACAAAATAACAACACATTATGAACTCATGTCTCAAGTGCAAGTGGTAAATAAGGTCTCCTTTTTCAGAGTCTTATATTTAGTGAGCAGGTCTCATATGATCACCAGATTATTCACTACCACTGTGATATGGTAGTGGAATTTGGACTTTGTCTGGATGAATTAAAGGAAAGGTATAGCACATTTACTAGTATATTTACCAGTGGAATGCATAATTAAAATATATCACATGATTAAAAATAGAAATATACACTTTCATAATTACAATTATAAAATTGTCTGTATTAGTTGTTTTAATTGTAAATCATTAATGCAAATCTAAGGTTCCCTTTTAAGGGAACTCCCGCTGCGTCGATTGACACTGAGGGAACGCTTTGCGTGATGACGTCTTGAAGCACATGTGAAATCGTCAGAGGCGGGTGACGTCACGAACCAGGAAACTATAAAGCCTGCCAAAACAAAGCAGCGCTAGCTTCCGAGTCCTCAGTAAGTGCTCAGTGTGAAACTGTCTCTGTCTATTTGTTGTTCTATTGTCTATATCTATATACAGACCTGCAAACTCACAAGTGGTGAAAAATGTGACATGTTTACTAAGTAATTTGTTGAAGGGGGGTCTGGGGTATCACCCCCCATGAGACAATTTGTATGACTGTAACATGTAAATGAAGCATTCTGGTGCATTCTGACAATAAAGCATTTTGCTTCAAGACATTTGCTTCAAGTAAAATAATAATAATAATAATAATAATAAAAGACATTTATTGACACAATTTGATTCCATATTGATTTAATTGGGGCCTATTAGGTACAGTACATAATAAGAAAAAAATATCTCTAAACTGCTGCAAAGTAAACCATAAGGAACCCCAGTTGCTACATCATTCTAATATTAAAGGTTAAAAATGATTTATTTGTAAACTACTTCCATTTAAATCACACATAAGGAAGTTATTTATAATGTTATAATACATTTTTAATTACATAATTCTGTTTCTACTTTTTTAAATGGTGTCTGTCATAAGTAAATATAATTTATTTTGAAGTAATATTCTCATCAGCTTTTACATACTTATATTTGCATATTTGTGATTTTTACCCCAGGGCGTTATTTACCTTTATAAAGGACAATTTTTTAAACCTTACTAAATATATGCGTTATCTTCCATGTCAAATTCTTACATTTGATCAAATTCAGTTTTAATAATAAGGGCTGTTATCAATCAAATTAATTAATTCACACAAAATTACAACTGTAATACATTATTTAATGAGATTGATGTTTAAATATAATAATAAAATATAATAAATATAATAATAAATAAATAAATAAAATCAATGATACCTTTAAACAATAAACCAATAGGTGGCAGCAAAGAATAAATGAGTTCAAAATGTTAAATCATTCAATTACAAATCACAGCGCTTAGTGTTGCTTTTCTTTTGTAACTATTTTTGTCAGTGAAATAGAACAAAACCAGTCAATATTACGTCTAAATAAAAAGTGACTACATATAAACTAGGCTACTTGTTAATTAAACTATAAATTCAATGTAACATTTGCAATCGTGATATTATAGAATTATAGATATTGTAGTCTTAGTCGTGTTGTTACTTAACTATATCATATATTTTTTACCTCAGTATGTTTCTTCTGTGAGTTTTTTGTGTGTGCTGTTACGCTCATTTGTTTTGATTTCTCCACTAATGTCTCTCTCACAAAAAGACAGGCAGTGCAGCTACCAGAAATACACTATCCATTACCAATCGCTGTTTACACTGACTGTATAAGATCAGAATCATTCTCGCGTTTCGATCGGTCGGGCAAGTAAAACTCTCTTTCACTTAAAACTAAAAAAAAAATCCACTTTTCCCGGACAAGCAGACAAGTGTTAATGTCAAGCCCTCCCAGATAGCAACATTGTTTCGGCCCAGATCCGGCCCACATCTGGCACTTGTGGAATGCTGATCGGCCCACATGCAGCATGTAATGATGGCACTTGGGCGGACCGCTCCTGTTTGCCAGATCTGGGCCACAAGCAGGCCATAGCAATGCCACATGTCAGCCAAGAGCAAAGAAATAAACCAGAACTGGACCTTATCTGAGACACAAAGTCTGTGTATATTAAATATGGAGTCATTTCAGCCTTAATAAGCCTGTTAACAAGCAGAATCACTGAAGGAAAGAAGAGAACAGAAAAAGAGATGAGCAGAAACACAAGAACTACAACTGACTTCAGACACAGTCTAAGATTAAATCAACTGAAGAGAAAAGAAGACATTAAATCTCTGAAGATCTCAGCAGAGGAGGATTAAACAACTCCACAAACAGCATTACCAGCTTCACTTATTACTAACCACACTGACTTTATTTCTGTCAGACTTCTACAATTTTTTTTTTTATTGAGAATTAACAGAGGTTTAACTCTAATGTGTTTCATTTGAAGTCACCATAACAGTGATTGGTGTTTCCATTAGTTGGGCTCTTAACTCTTATTATATCTCTTGTCTTTTTTTGGCCGCTGTGACAGTGTGTTTGTCAAACACATTTGCAGCAGCAAAGACAGCTAAAGTGAAACAAGATCAGGTGATGATGGTTACCTGTTTTATAATCATCATGAAATAACCTGTTTCACTGACGTCTTTGGAATCTAACAATTGTGTTGATCCATTAATATTTTCACATCACAAACGCTGTGTTACTGCAGCATGAGATCTAGCAATATTATAACAGTCAGTTTATCTTTTAACAAACATGAGATCAAAAAATAAGCTTATGCACACAGATATCAACAATGGTGACAATCACAAATATTTAGATAAACAGATCAATTCAGAACATCACTGAAAAGCTACAAATTCACAACAAAAACAACAGCAAAAAATAAAAGCAAATATTTAGAATTAAACAAAATACTAGGACAATTCAGCGGCATCATTTATTCATGTTGCAATGCATGCTGGGAGTTTTGTACTATGCTGGTACCCAGCATGCATTGCAGCAAGGTACTTTTGATTGTCACCATTGTTGAGATTCATACGCTGATTGTTGATGTCTGTGTGTGTCATATTAAACTGCCTTTTTTGTGCTCATGTTTGTTAAAATCTTCTAACTGATTGATATAATATTGCTAGATCTCATGCTGCAGTAACACAGGGTTTGTGATGTGAAAATATTAATGGAACAACACAATTGTTAGATTCCTAAGACATCAGTGAAACGATGAAACGATCAGTGAAGGTTATTTCACGATGATTCTAAAACCATCAACAGGTAACCATCATCACCTGATCTCGTTTCACTTTAGCTTTCTTTGCTGCTGCAAATGTGTTTGACAATAAGGTGCTTTTTATATATTAATTTAGCTAAAACTATAATAATTGGTTCAGTAAATTTTAGTAATATGTTTATTTTTATATTATGTGTGTGTGTTCGTTTGTGTGTGTGTGTGTGTGTGTGTGTGTGGTGTGTGTTTTTATGTTGATGTTATTATATGATATTATTGAATAGATTAGAATAGGTAGAATATATATATATATATATATATATATATACACACTCACCTAAAGGATTATTAGGAACACCATACTAATACTGTGTTTGACCCCCTTTCGCCTTCAGAACTGCCTTAATTCTACGTGGCATTGATTCAACAAGGTGCTGAAAGCATTCTTTAGAAATGTTGGCCCATATTGATAGGATAGCATCTTGCAGTTGATGGAGATTTGTGGGATGCACATCCAGGGCACGAAGCTCCCGTTCCACCACATCCCAAAGATGCTCTATTGGGTTGAGATCTGGTGACTGTGGGGGCCATTTTAGTACAGTGAACTCATTGTCATGTTCAAGAAACCAATTTGAAATGATTCGAGCTTTGTGACATGGTGCATTATCCTGCTGGAAGTAGCCATCAGAGGATGGGTACATGGTGTTCATAAAGGGATGGACATGGTCAGAAACAATGCTCAGGTAGGCCGTGGCATTTAAACGATGCCCAATTGGCACTAAGGGGCCTAAAGTGTGCCAAGAAAACATCCCCCACACCATTACACCACCACCACCCCTAGCCTGCACAATGGTAACAAGGCATGATGGATCCATGTTCTCATTCTGTTTACGCCAAATGCTGACTCTACCATCTGAATGTCTCAACAGAAATCGAAACTCATCAGACCAGGCAACATTTTTCCAGTCTTCAACTGTCCAATTTTGGTGAGCTCGTGCAAATTGTAGCCTCTTTTTCCTATTTGTAGTGGAGATGAATGGTACCCGGTGGGGTCTTCTGCTGTTGTAGCCCATCCGCCTCAAGGTTGTGCGTGTTGTGGCTTCACAAATGCTTTGCTGCATACCTTGGTTGTAACGAGTGGTTATTTCAGTCAAAGTTGCTCTTCTATCAGCTTGAATCAGTCGGCCCATTCTCCTCTGATCTCTAGCATCAACAAGGCATTTTCGCCCACAGGACTGCCGCATACTGGATGTTTTTCCCTTTTCACACCATTCTTTGTAAACCCTAGAAATGGTTGTGCATGAAAATCCCAGTAACTGAGCAGATTGTGAAATACTCAGACCGGCCCATCTGGCACCAACAACCATGCCACGCTCAAAATTGCTTAAATCACCTTTCTTTCCCATTCTGACATTCAGTTTGGAGTTCAGGAGATTGTCTTGACCAGGACCACACCTCTAAATGCATTGAAGCAACTGCCATGTGATTGGTTGATTAGATAATTGCATTAATGAGAAATTAAACAGGTGTTCCTTATAATCCTTTAGGTGAGTGTGCATATGTACGTATATATATATATATATATATATATATCAGTGATGCGCGGGTCAATGTATAAACAACCCGCACCCGACCGACGTTTTCAACTAACCCGCCCGCAACTCGGACCGCAAAAAAAAAAGTAGAAAATATTGTACCCGACCCGCTTCCTGACCCGCATTTTTGGACAGAGCGCAGAGCGGCATTTTTAAAAGGACGGAGCGTTGCCCTATTTCCCGCTCCAATTTCGCTCCACGCACACCACGATTCTGAAGCATGCTCAGTCAACCTGACTCAGTCTACTGTTGATGACTGCAAGATGGATTCTATTTTCAGTCAAAACTCGGCTCAATAATGGTGTTCAAACAGTAGGCTACTTCAAAAAGGAAAATAAGAAGTCATAGGCTACAGGTGTAGGCTACTATAATATAATATAAAACTAACTATAATGTGGTAGAAGAAAACGAATGTGGAGACATCGTTCCAGTCAGTAAAGGTTCATTTTGGAATCTAAAAAGACACATCTCTCGTAAACATGCAGTGTGATGTGAACACGCTGGGAAGAAAGCAAAAGGTTAGCAAATTGAATATGGTAACCTGTAACAAAGTGTAAATTAAATATAGCGTAATATTCAAAAAATTGATACAAGCCCATTTAAATTTTAATCCTGCGCGCTGCGCAAAAGTTCAGTTATAAGAATGTTGGCCTAATAGTTAATTTAGTCTACTTTTGAAACGTTTATGTATATTTTTTTATATTTTTGTTTATATAAATTTTATTTATATTATTAGGCCCATTTATTTGTTTTATTTTACAGCAGTTTGTGTGTACAATGGATATACGCCCATTTAAATTTTAATCGTGCGCGTTGCGCAAAAGTTCACTTATCAAAATTCTGGCCTAATAGTAAATTTACTTTTAAAATTTTTATGTAGGCTATATTTTTGTTTATATAATTGTTATTTATATTATTAGGCCCATTTATTCGTTTAATTTTACAGGACTTTGGCTATATTCCTTCTTACGTAGGCCTAATTTGTAATTTGAAATAAAACATTTCTATTTGAAAAATGTTGTTGTTGCTCATCAGTTCTTTAGGAGGTAAGGCTGTGGTCTAAGCTAAAAGTGATATACATGTAGATTTTTTTTTCCCTTTTTTGGAGCGAGCGGGGGGCGATTTGAGTGGAGCGCGGAGCAAACTGCGTTGAGCGCTGAGCGATGATGAGCGGAGCGGCCTGATGTAGCTTTGAGCGGGGGAGCGAACATTTCCGTGAGCGATGATGAGCGGAGCGGCCTGATGTACTAGCTTTGAGCGGGGGAGCGAACATTTCCGTGAGCGATGATGAGCGGAGATTCTCACCGCTCCACTCCGCTCATATGCTCTCTAGTACTATATAAATTACAAAGGTTTAATTGGCATCTTTATTTCAAACGACCCGACCGACCGCGACCCGAATATCTTTAAAAATATTTTTGGATGACTCATAACCGCGGGTAACCGCGGGTGACCGCAGGCACCCGCTCATTTCGGATCAACCCGCGCATCACTGATATATATATATATATATATGTGTGTATTTTTGTTTTAATTCACAACAGACTGATTAACTCTCTAACTTGTGGAGAAAGAAATGTCAAAGATCTACAACTAAACTTTATCAACTATCACTTATTTTTATAACTAAAGTTGTTTAAATTGTTTAAATAATTTTTAACCAGGTAGTAATTAGCAAAAAAAAGTTAAACCAACAAATATTGTAGAGATTTAATGTTTTATCTCTGTTTGTTGATACATTTTTAGCTATTACAAGATCTGTGATGTAATTTTAGATACATTTTTAGGTTAGTTTAATCCGATAGTGAAAAGTATACAGCTTTACTATATTTCAATGTAAACCATCTGAAAATAACAGTATAGAGCCATTTAATCATCACTATTAACTAATAAGCTATTAAATAATAGAACAATAGCAAATAGGTTAGTTAAAAAACCTTTAACAACTTTTGTCGGTACTGTCACGGTTCATGGATTCATTGACTCGCCCTCGCTATGTGTGTGCGCGTTGTATGATTGGGCGCGGCTCATCAGCACGGCTTGTTATCCCCGCTGATGAGCTGATCAGCGCCAGCTGTTTTGAATGAGAATGTCCTATTGTTTGTCACTTCGTCTTGTCTTTGTCAGATGGTTGTTGAGGTTCTCCGGATATCAGCTCACCGTCATTTCTCCTCGCTCCAGTTCCTGTTTCCCGTGCTGTGGATTTCTGCCCTGTTCAGAGAATCGTTTGCTGGTCTCCCATTTCGCCGTCCGCCCACTGAGTCCCTGCGTTGCCGAGCCTGGATTTCTTCTGCCTGCCTCTTATTGGACCTGCACTATCTCTATTACTTTTTGTGTTAATTAACACCAGTATTCACTTGCTATTGAATCATTGACTGTTCTTTTCGAACCATGACAGGTACAGTATAAAAACATTGGCACAATTTCCACATTACCTTTAAGGCTCTGATCTTCAGATGGTGTCAGAATTGAGCTGTCATATTTTTGGATGCCTCTTTCTTTCACACTTTCTCCCAGACAGACGGGATGGGAGACAGTTGTCCCGGGAAGGAAGATTTAGCTTTCATAACAATCAATGAATATATATATATATATATATAATATTTGCTATGGCTGTAGAAAGGAAGATGTAATATGTGCTGTATACATTTGATGTAACTGTATCTTGCCCAAAATGAAAATGCCTGTAATTCATAAAACTCATTTTGTGTCTTCTGGATATAGCGTATAATGGAACTGGAAGCAAGTGAACCACCGCACAGCTTCATCTACATTGATGAGGCTGGCTTCAACCTAATGAAACGCAGAAGGCGTGGGCTAAATATCATCGGCCACAGAGCTACAGTTGATGTGCCAGGCCAACGGGGCGGGAACATAACCATGGGTGCTGCTATCTCTGAGAATGGTCTGCTAACGCATATTCCCATTATTGGGCCATACAATACAGAGCATCTTGTCACCTTTTTAGACACTCTCTACAGGGATCTCATCCCTGAACAAGAGAGGGGTCAGATTGGAGATGACCTGCCAAAGGACGTGACAGTTTGGGACAATGTCAGTTTCCATCGCTCCAGCATCATCAGGCAATGGTTTGCGGCCCACAACAGGATGCTGATGGAGTTCCTCTACTCCCCATTCCTTAACACCATTGAGGAATTTTTCTCAGCATGGAGATGGAAAGTATATGATCGCCAGCCACATACAGAGATGACCCTTCTGGCTGCCATGGATGCAGCGTATGATGACATCACAGCAGAGGCTGGATAAGACACTCTAAAAGATTCTTTCCACACTGCATCGCAAGAGAAGATATTCGTTGCAATGTGGATGAGAATTTGTGGCACAACAGACAGGAACGTCAGGAGGTGTAGGAAGACTGCATTGTAATTCCTACAGCACTGCATGTACAGTTTTCCCCAAGGAGACTGTCCTATGTTCACAAAAAAAAAAATTCTTTTTTTTTTTCTTTGTGCTATGCAGTGCTGACTTTTCCTTTCTGTATCGCAATGACATGGTCTTTCAACAAATTACAGTACAAACAGTAAAAGTGTAAATGTGAATCTTGTCCAGTCTCTTGCAATCAAACTCCCATAGGTGTAACCAACAATTTACAATAATTGTCATAAAACTTTAGCCATAGTTTACATCAGAACATCCCTCCAGAGTACACTGTTATATTGACAATGTAGCGGATGGACAAAGTCACGATGACTTTTCATTATAAATTTTAGGAAGGCTTTTAACCCTTAAACTCATGAATATAAATTACAGAGTAGAGCCGGTGAGTCTGGACTGAATTGATCTCTTTTGACATGTTGTTACCGAGTGATGCTTAACAGAAACATCTCAAAACTCAAGGAGATGGTTTCAAAGAGATTCTTATCTACTCCGAGGAAGACCACTGCACACACACACATACACACACACAAACATTCCTCGCATTTAATTCAGAATATAAGTGACTCAAAATCTGTATATGATGTATTAAAGTATGCATGTTTGATTAGCCCTGTTATTGACATAGTGTGATTTCCAGTGTGTAGCTTTGAACCCTAAATGCTTATTTTAAAGAATGTGTCCCTTACAGAACAATTGTCCTGTAAACAGAACCCCTGTTAGATTGATAAGAGTTTTTACGACCCAAAAGGAATCTGCAGAGGACGGCAACAGCTCATTCGATTTCTCTTTGAGGATTTTATATAAACCATGTAATCCTATATATTCTATATAGATATACCCACTTGATAAATATATCTAAACATGTATCTAATTTTCTCATCTAATGATTTTCTTGCTATGTGGTTTTGCCTTTGTGTTCATGCAAAATTTTAGATTAATGTTTTAGACCCGGTTACATACTATGGTTAGACCAAACATATGTGTGCCGTGTTTTAGTCTCCATAAGTCCAATCTTCGTTCCCCATTTGTTAATGTACATCACATTTTGGGTTAACTTTATTCCTAGCTTGTTAGTTGAACTTTTAATGCTTGTTTTAAAGAATAAGAATGTATCTCTATGTTTGTAGCTCTCAAGTTTATCAATCTTGGTCTCAAATTAAACCTCTCTGTGTGCTTAGGCTGAATATATGTATTAGGTTATGATAAAATGTGTTATACTGTGGTTACCACCATTTTGGAGTAGAAATGACAAACACTGCATGAAAAGACTCAAATCCGGCAAAATACGGGCATGGTAAACTCCTGTGTAATTTGATGTTTGCCGGATGTATGTGGGAAAAAGCGGATCAGAGTAACATTGAACAGTATATTTCCAGAGAAACCCGGAAACCTCACATATGCGGACATATACAAGAATCCGTGAAATTTCACGGACATATACAGCTGAAACACTGCTGGTTGTGAGAGGACTGACAACTGTTAGGTGTGAAGACCTTTCATATGTTAATGACTGACACAGTGCTGGCTGTTCTCAGAGGGAGGGGTGGCCAGGGAGGACTTCAGGATTGAATTATCTCTGGACTACTAGGTTAGGCTACAGCAAACAAGCTTTTTGTACAAAAAAATAAATAAATTCTTAAGGCCCTGAAACACAAAACCGACGTCAAAGAACTAGCAATGACTAAAGCCGACTCTAGGGTTGACTCACGTCGCCTGTGTCAGGGCCTTAAAACCACTGCATGAAAAAAAATCTCTTAATCAAATATTTTTTATAAAAACAGGACAAAATAAACACCCAGTCTGAACATATACGTTCACAAAAACATCTGAATATTTAATGAAATAAACAAAGGAATTGAATTAGTGCTGGGAAAAAATTAATCGCATCCAAAATAAAAGTTTGTGTTTGCATAATATATGTGTGTGTACTGTGTATAATTATTTTGTATGTAATGTTTATAGTCTCTATTTTGTATGCAAACACAAACTTTTATTTTGGATGAGATTAATCGCGATTCATTTTTTCCCAGCAATAAATGTAATGGAACAAATAAAGAAGAATGAACCAAACATTTCAGAATATCTCAAATTTTATTGTGAAGTTTTACAAATTACAAATCTTGATTTATTCTGTATTATTATGAAATCTTTATTTTAGTAGATTATAAGGAGGCTGATGCTACCGCAAATCTTAGCCAGGATTGGTCAAGCCAAAGGCGCGTGTATGAATGGAGCAGTTGGCATGTCATCTGAAGGCCTTTTGATTTTTGTCTATCACTGACTTAGCAAGTTATATGGAAGTGGCTAAATAAACTACTCTTTTTTGTACGAGAGCAGTAGGCCACCGAATTAAGAGGTATTAGCTAACCCTTCATCCACTGACTAAAGTCACAACCACAACATTGGATTCCGTTGTTGGGCCAGTGCATGGAGTTTACAGTTTGATTAGGGATGGAGGACAGTCGGTCCCCAAGAGCAGGGTTGAAGACCTCTGGTTTAATGATAAATGTTAATTTGTGTATAACCATGAAGTAAAAAGTAATAATATATTTTTCTTAGACCTTAAATACATGTGAGTGTAAACATCTTCACCATTATTTTCAAAAAGGTTTTGAAAAATACTTTTCAAAGTAAAAATTGTTTTCTGTTCACACCTTGTGTATTCCTACAGTTCAGAAGACTGAATTTTCATTCAATGCACATAGCGTGTACGCCCACTTAAAACTCTGCCCAGAAGCTTGCCCTTTGAAACCCATCCATCACAGCAGCAACTAGATTAAGATGTAAGAGTGAAACACTGGGAGAAAATATTACTTCAAAGTATTACTCTTTGAGAAACAACCCCATATATGCTTCATACAAATGCCTAATAACAAATAAAATCTGTCGACACTGTCATTTTCTTTAAGACATAAATAAGCCTAAAATTTAACATAAATAAGCCTAAAATGGATCTCAAACATGGTAAAAAAATTACAATGTCACATAACTTTTACAAAGTACAAAATTTTAAACTATACTAAGTTCTGATGAATGTATAAATCATATTTAAATTTAGATAATGGCTAAAGGAAAGGACAATTTGCTACAAAAATTGGCTATTAATACAATCTCTTTTTATACACAAGTGCTCACACACACACACACACACACAGATACTATAGAGTCTCATACATAAACAGACACATACACACACACACACACACACACAGATACTGTAGAGTCTCATACATTTTCTCTCCCTCATTTAAGGCTATGGTGGCCAAGGTGTATTATGGTGTTTTAGCCAATACACTGCATTTTAACAACCTTATCACTTAATTGTGTTGAATGGTGCTTAACTAAACTAAATTCCCACAATTCTCTCTATCTCAGAGGACCAGTAAATGTTGCTTTTATATTGGATATGTAATTTTTTTTTTTTTGTTTGTTTGTTTCTGGTATGTTTGTTTGTGTGGTTAATTATAAAAATAAAAATAAAACTTTTTCATAAATCATACATTTTTTCCCTACCCCATAGTGTGCTTTTTAAATCATGTGATATTTATAAAAAAAAACAATTGCATTTAGAGATTTATCATAACAATATACATTCAGAATAAAAGTGAATCATTCATCATCATTAGTCAAAACATAAACCCTAAGGACAGTATATTATATAATATCATACAATGTTTTGGTAAAATTATACAAATCTCAAAGCACTCACAAGAAATACAACACATTTCCGAATATTTAATAAGGAAACTAGCAGAGGATAATTCCTCAAAGAGAAAATATTAGAGCAAAGAAACTTTGACACACTGCATAATTATCAATCTGTTACTGCTCGTTTACATCTGCCACAGAAACAGCACAAGACAGCATAAGCATGTTAGAAAATATAAGGAATCTCTGAATTAGGTCAGAAGGTGGGACAACTTGTAACCTGTTCCTGTTTAACCTGCCAAACATCAAAAGTGACACTTTCATTAGACTAGCCGAATACTCCATGTCAAGCTTGACTGGGATAACAGATGAATTTCTGAATGCAGTTCTTTGTTATTTGTTGTCTGATTATCTAAAACTATTCCAAAGTAATTGTTTGTTTTGCTGTTATTTATTTATTCAGGTAGCTTTCATTTCAACCAGGTTCTATTTGTTACTTATTGTTTCGTTCGGTCCTAATCAAGCCATTCTTGAATCTATGAATGGTTGTCTTGGAAACAGGATCCATATCATATCCTCTGTTGGCATGGTTTGAAATAAATGGCCAGACTTATGTTATCAGTCATCTACCCCAACAAAAACCGGCAAGACGAACTAGTTCAACTGTAGCTTTTCAACAAACTGACACTGACAACAAGAGAAATAACAGCAGCTGCTTAGCAGACAGGTTGTGTGTCTGAGTGAGAAATAACACTTTCTGTTTATCACCAGGTTTTTTGTTTGATATAGGTCTGCCACATACCCAGGTGGTCCTTTAGAAGGAATGGAGAGATAGGAAAAATTGATCAATGAAAAGAAAAATTGCAAGTAGGGAGTGATAATAAAGAAAGAAAAAGACAGAAATGGAAGAGGTAAGGAGGGAGGGTGTGTATGCACTGAAGTATTTGCTCACTGTATCCTGGGGGCACATAAACAAATTATGAAGCTATGAATTCTAGTTCTGACCCTCAGAGTTATCCTTGTGTACATGAGGAGGAGGGAAGAAAGATTCTAATTCTAATTCTAATGGAGGGTGCAAGTGCCCGTTGTACAGCTCTTTTCTTCTACCTATTCTCTTGCGCTCTGCCAAGCAAGATTTTCGAGCAAGTGTGTCATTCACAAAACCATTTTAAAAAACAACAACCATTTTAAATAGGCCTGCAAAAACACTCAGTTGTGTTTTGGACCTCTCATTTGCCACCTGGGCATACGTCTATACAGGCTGCATTTTGTCATATCATTTTTATCTATTCTCACTGATATATTGTTAGAAATAAAGTTCAATTTATATTTGTAGAGTACATGTTAAACTTTTTTTCTGGTTGATCTATTGTTACTCAGAAATAATCAAAAGCCTACTTATATTTATAATATAGCCTATTTGTAATGGCTTAACAAATTATTATAAAGTTGTTTCTAATTAGTTGTTTCTGTGGTTTCTAAACTTTATGGTAACACTTTAGTTTAGAGTCCAAATTCTCCCTATTAAGTTTCTTATTATCATGCATATTACTAGGATATTGGTTAATTATTAGTACTTATAAATAACATATTAATGCCATATTCTGCATGATCATATTTTACATCCCTTAATCCTACCCAATTCCTACCCAAAACCTAAACTGAACAACTACTTTACTAACTGTTAATAAGCAGTAATTGGGAGTTTATTAAACCCATCGGCACCCTATAGTTGCCGCAGTGTATAGTTGTCATTTTCCTTTTTAAAATATTTTTCTAGATGTTATCCATGTTTTATGTCTCAGTGACATGCAAGCAAACAACCAAATAAAGGATTTCAAGAAGAAAAAAAAGGTATTCACTTCCTTCCTGTCACATGAGGCTGTCAACTTCCTACCCCCTACTTCCAGGAAGCATGGCGAAGGCAAACCCTCCCAAAGAAAGTTTACATTTTCATGTTACTAATAAGTATTTTTTGTTGACATATATATATCTACATAATCATGAAGGTCTCTAGAATCATCCAAACAAAACAAATCTTACAAGAGATCTATAGTTTTTTGTATACTTAGTCAAAAGTCCAAGCGACAACTATAGTTGCCGGTGGGCAAGTGCCTTTTAAGTTAATACAGTATCATGGTAAAATTTGGTATACTGTGTTAATAGGTTAATAAATTAAGGTTATTGGTCTTGTTTAGTGCATAAACATAACCATTTAAATTACATCTCTACTCTTCATAAATTGTCTGTATGCACTGTTATTTTTATTATTTGCCATTTTGTTATTTGTTTTTTGTTTGTTATATAGATATAATTTTTTCTTCATTCTATTTATTTGTATTTATTTATTTTCATTTAACTTTTTGATACACAATGCCCTGGTATGGCTGCACTATGTTCCACCACTTTAACCCTTGTGCGCTGTCCGTTTGCGGTTTACAGTCGTGCTGTTTGGGGTCTCAGAGACCCCAGGCAACAAAGTGTAATTTTGTAACAAAAACCAAAAAAAAAGAATATATATATATATATAGGCCTTTTTTTTTTTTTTTTTTTTTTTTTTTTTTTTAAACAAATGTCATTTTACTCAGTTTATTAATGTTTTTACTCTGGATTTTGCCATTTTTACTCCACAAAATGTATATAAATAAATTAAAAATATATATTTTTAAATAGGTTTTTATAAAATACAATAAAAACAGTTTATTATGTAAAATTCACCTAATAAAAGACCCACATTTCTAAATTTCATTCATGGGGATAACATGAATAATTTGACATGGTTTAGTGTAAGATTTTAGTTTTTCCAGTTAGATTAATATCTACATATTATGAAATCACAATTATAACAATAAAAGTTACTTTTTGTCAAAGTTTAGCAGTTTTTGTATTGGAAAAAAAAAATCTGTTTTTCAATAATGTTACATTATGATTAGAATCAAACCTGATCAGGATGTTACAAAGAGAAAAGTTAGAGGGCCCAATTTTAACGATCTGAAACGCAAGTATCAAATGCGAAATGGAAGTAACTTTGTGGGCGGATCTCGGGCGCTGTTGCTATTATACCGACGAGATAAATGACTCTTGCGCCTGACACAAATCTAAAATGGATTGGTCTGAAGTAGCTACATTACTCATAGTTGTGGTTTGGGCGTAATGTGAGATAAACCAATCAGAGCGTCATCTCACATTCCCTTTAAGAGCAGGCGCGCTTGTTCCATGGCGGATTGCTATTATAACAGTGGATTTGCCAGCTGCACACCAGGAATGGTTCACAGCCGAGGAGACTGACATTCTCGTCAGGGCCGTAAAAGACAGAGAAGTGACATTCTATGGGGATGGGAGAAACCCACCAAAATTAGCTTCGGTAAACAGGCGTATAATAATTTGGGTAAATGTGTAAGCTAGATTTATGCCTATTTTTTCACATCTTCATGGACACCACAATGATTTCCCTCGTGTGGAATATTTTTCCTTGTAATTATGTATGGTTTGCAAAAATGTCAACTGCTGCATCTGTGTAGATGAGAGAACCAACGTGTATGCGCATTGTGCACACGCTACATTATGGCCAAGCATGCGCCCTTACAATAGCATCTGAACGCGTCACTGACTTTAGACTAGGTTTTTCCTGGTCTGTGGCAGAATTCTTTTCTGGAACTGCAAAATAGCACCAGGGAACGTTTGCGCCGGAACACGCCTCCTCTTTTCGCTGAACCGCCCCCGGGAGCGCAAGTTCATTCCATAATTTATCGATGTGCGTCTGTGGAGGGTAAAGTCCGCTGTGCGTCGGGTGCAAAATAGGAATGATACATGCGTCGGTGTACAAAGTCAATTGCGCTGGGTGCAAGATAGGGCCCAGAGTCTTTAGAGTTTATCATTTATTTCAAACATCTGTTTTTCATATAATTCTACAAATTTAAAGTGTGCCACTTCATTTCTGTCTATGTGTGTTCTGTGTTGTTTCTGATTTTGAGGATGAATTTTGTCCATTGATGAAATTCATTTGATTCTAATCATAATATAACTATTGAAAAACTGATTTTTTTTTAATAGTACAAAAAAAAAAACTTAACTTTGACAAATAGTAACTTTTATTGTTATAATTGTAATTTCATAATATGTAGATATGAATACAACTGGAAAAACTTGTGAAAAGATGTCTTTCAGTTAGGCAAATAGTGGAGTTCTGCAGCCATCTACTGGTTAAAGTGATAATTTGTTACTTTTAAAACTGCATTTTCCAAAAGATGGGCAAAAATCTTACACTAAACCATGTCAAATTAATGAATGAAAGTTAGAAATGTGGGTCAAAAAGACCCCAAACAGTGCACAAGGGTTAAGATAAATGGATTTGTTGTTTGTTTTGTTTTCATATTCAAGAGATTATATAAGATAGATGCAGCTTTTTTGGGTTCGCATCAAATGTTCTTCGACTTTTATACAAAATAAATTTGTTTATGAATAAAGATTGATCTGTTGAAAGCAGTTATTTTGAGATAGATGCCAAATGTTCTCCTCCTATTCATATTTGACATTGAGGGGGTGCATACAACATATTTGCCCACCAGCATCTATAGTTGCCGCACATTCAAATACAATTTTCAAGAAAAAGAAAGAAAAAAAAAAACTTGGGGAAAATATGGTCATACAAGCATTCCCACAATCCAGTGATAACACGATAAACCAAGTATAAGCACATACACATCTCTACAATCCTTTTGATGCTGAATTTTAAAGCACTTGGTATTGCTGTGCAGATCCAGCTTTCATGTTTAGCATGAACCACTGAATAAATTAATTTCAGCACAAACAAGAGCTTAGCTTGCCTTTCATATATTCAAAGAGGCTTCGTTTGGGCCAGGCAAGAAGCCGAATATCCCAGGAGTCTCATCAGCTTCAGCAATAAGGAGGAAATCAATTAGAGCAACACCAATTTAATAAAGATTGAAGGACGGATGCATTCGAAAATGCGTTTCTGCGTGAGCATTTTGAACCCACCATCTTTCTTGGGGACAATGAAGTAGGGACTGTAGTGCCTTCACCTCATATCGGCTGGAGGGACCGGCTCTGTCGCGTCCTTCGCCAGTAGGTCTCCACTCGCAAGACATGGGCATCGGGTGCTCTCACTGTAGTGGAGTGGATGGCCCGATCCATCTCGGCGGGGGGGCTTGCCTGCGACTGGCTCCTCCAAGTGGTGTTAGGGCACAGCTGCATAGCAACGGCCCGGTCCACTGGTGGGATACGTGTGTAAACGTAAAATTGTAAACGTTTGATTTTATTCTGACTGACTCTGAGATTGTTTTCACTCTTATAGATTATAGGATCCGTATATTTCCACAAGCCTGCGCTAGACATTAGTGACGACTAATACTTGATTATCAGATTCAAGTGTACTTGAATGAGGGGAGCGAGTTATTTCCGTCCAGAATCAGCGAATGCTATTTGATCAACCTGGATTCGGGTGCGTTCCATTACCTCTGTTCTCATTTAAATGTTCCTTTAGATACGTGTACGTGGTTATACCACGGGCTTGACTAAACTAAAGCCATTTTAAGAAAAGTAAGTTGATCGACTAACGTCTTTTATGGTGGTCATGACCTCTACTAAAGTGAAACAATTTAATTAAGTTCCTGAGGTGGCATTCAAGGGGGCTATGTAAGTGTCTGTTATTTTGTACGTGTGAATACGGCAAATCTCAGAGATTTAGCCAATTACCTCTGTTTTGAGAAATCAGACTGGCGAGATTGTGTCGTGCATCCGAAGGACTGCTAAGCGATATAGTTTCCTAATCTAAATGGGTAAACTATAATCAGAGTTAAAAGAATAATCAGATATTCGTTCACGTTTAATGATGCACAGATATCATTAAAACCTTTTCATTTATGGAGTCAGATGAAACGAGCTATTGCATGTGAGAAAATATAATACATTTAATCTTGTTGTGTTGCGTAAAAGGAAAGACAGTCACGCGCAGAGTTCCCCGTGTTATTGGAAAACCTCCATTGGACCAATAGACGGGCTTACAGCGCAAAAGGGGTCTATATAGAATCGCAGCATTTTGCGTCATATAATCGCGTAGGCTTGACATTGCGATTGCGATTGCAGATTTACATCGCGATTGCGATCGTGCAGCACTAAATATATATATATATATATATATATATATATATATATATATATATATATATATATATATATTACTTTTCTTCCTTTGAAACCAAATAACTGATTTCTTGTTGCATTGCTGCATCAATGGGAAGATAATTACAATAGTATAAATTAGCCTAAGTTCCAAGTGCCCAACCAAAGGGATCACTAATCGCCATAATGGTGACAAAGAACATTTTAGGAAAATCAACATCAATTTATGAAGTCAGCTTATATATATTTTTTTTTTTTTTTTTTTTTTTTTTTGTTGTTGTTGTTGTTGTATTGACAATTCAACATTCAAGATGACTTTGGGAAATTGAATGCAAACAGAGAAAAATAACTGCAGAAGTGGAGGAAATGAGTGAAAAGTCCATTAAGAATTTTCCTGCCTCAAAAACCACACTCAAACCAATCAATTAATCTTAACTTGGGTTTTCTGAGTAAACAAAGCATAGTATGTGAATAGTACAGATTACTAGATTTTTACAATTAAGTTAAGACATTAAGTAAAGTTAACAAAAAAGTGTTAGTTAGAATCACTGTTGGATTTTAGTGTACCCATCACGTGGGTTTAGGCAAATCGTACGAATTCGTACGGGTGAGGTCGTAAGAATTATACACCTTTTACTCATTTGTACGAATTGGTCATGAGATAGCGTTGGTCATGTAGCTTATTGACCATTTAATAACATCAGCTGGGATGAAGATTTCCAAGAGACCGTTATTCCGTTGATGACTGAATTGTCTTGTCCACCTGATACATCTTCATGAAGGATAACTTGTAAGAGATGTGCATCAAAAAAGAAGGAGCACAGATTAAACATTGTCTCCTACAAAACCATATTATGCTGTTATTATCAGAATATACAATAGAAGGACTCTCAGTGGGGTCATTTAAGCAAAACTCATTAAGACAAAGATTCTATTATACAACTAACAAAACAGTGAACCAAAAATACAGACATCACAAACACTCAAAATAGACTGTACCATTTTGTAGCCAGAAAGCAGCTATCTACCAGTACTCTATAGTTTGATCATGCTACATGCAGTATTTGGTTCCATAACATCAAAGATACAAGAATATTTCTATGGTATTTCCCTACTAACAAATCCCATGCATGATAAGATTTTACACAATTAAAATAAAGCTACATCTTTGCACATCCCATGTACCGCACCTTTTGATTGTATCACAATGCTAAAAGTTGAAGTCATAACCATAGAGAGACACACCGACTTTGGCCAGAAAGAACAGACAAATTAGGTATTTTTTCCAAATAAAAATGAACACTGACACCATGAAAATGAAGAACACATTTGGTGATCTAAACTCCTAAACAAGCAGTAAATGTCACAAGCACACAGCTCATGGATCAAACTGGAGACACCTGCAATGCTAATGCTAACACTGTCCTACCGTGCTAATGGTGGTATAACTGAACTTTGTTATGGATGCCCCTGTGACCCCAGTGATCTCATCGTCACCTTCCCTCCTCTTCCTCCGGTTGTGGCACGGCCGCCTGCAACACCCAAAGGTGACAATGAGAGCCTTGCGGAAGCGGGTGTTCATGAAGCAGTAGATAATAGGGTTGACGCAGGCTGAGGTATAGGACAGCAGCTGAATGAAGGAGATAGGAGCTCCGGAAAGAGTGCGCTGGGCTGACTTTTGGTCAAAAGCCTTCCAGGTGTTGGCTGAGTACAGAGGCATCCAGCATACGAAGAACATGGCAACTATAATGATCAGCATTCGTATCACTCGCTTCTTAGCAATGAGCTTAGCCTCTGAGGTGTTGCTCCGTGGACGGTCTGTCTTGACGGTTGCTGAGGTGGTCAGGGCAGAAAGTTCTATAGCAGAGGGCTTCTTTGGGACCTGGATGTAACATCCATCACTCTCATCATGGCCAGGAGACATTACACCATTCAACCCATTCCTTACGCCTGTAATTAAAAGAAGTGAAGAAATTAAGAAGGTGTACATTCACTCTATTCCGTTTTTAAAAGAAAATGTATGTTATTTCTGTTTAACACAAGCAATCTGCACTCCATTGACTTCCATTCATGCCCATGAATGAAAGTAAATGGAGAGACTGGAAGAAATGCAGAAGACATTTCACAATCCTCTGCATTCAAAGGTTGCTGAACTCTAACTTTTGAATCTGTATAATGAGAAGACCTGTAACTAACAGAGGATTTAAATGCCACAGATTGACCTCTGGGTTGAATTCAAAGAACACAAACTTTAAAGCTGCATATTAGCAGTGCTGCAAGAAAGTATTGAGTATATGGTGTATTTAAAAGGTTTTGAAAGTATTACTATATTTACTAAACACAGAAGTCCTAGAGCATTAGAGCAAGAGCTTCAGAAAAGTCTAGTGTCACCAAGGTTTAATGTAGATGGCATAATGTGGGTTTTGCAGGGCACAATAACATTACGAGGATGGGAAGGTTAATTTATATAAGTATCTTGTAACACTCTGCATGGACCTGATACAAGGGATTAACAAAGTAAGGAAAATAACAACCTTTATAAACAGTAGCCTGTTTAAATATGTAAAGATCTTGTTCTGCACGTCCCTACTCTGAATATTAACCCAATACCCAAATACCCCAAATATTAACTTCAGTATTCACTCTCGTTTTTTTCCAGCCTCATTTATTTGATCCCAGCAATGGTACAAATAGTAGCCTACTTTTTGAGGGACACTTCTAATAAAAGATACCTGTGGAGGTCTTTAACTGCAATGCCCTCAGAAGTACCCCTTTCCACCTCACTGAAGTTGTCTAAAGCTTCTCTCTGAAAGAACTTCCAGCACATCAGTGCACAAATAACCTTAACACACAGGGAGGTACTCAGCATGACCTTAGTGCATTTAGTCCTCGCCATGGGACA
This sequence comes from Squalius cephalus, assembly GCF_949319135.1. Taxonomy (NCBI): domain Eukaryota; kingdom Metazoa; phylum Chordata; class Actinopteri; order Cypriniformes; family Leuciscidae; genus Squalius; species Squalius cephalus. The sequence continues at coordinate 34,641,333 of NC_137123.1, read as the reverse complement.
TTTGGGTCAAGCAGCCTCTAACACAAAATGGGAAGAGAAGGCAATAGTCTGTTGAGCCTTTGAGAATGCCAAAGAAAGCAAGCCACCTAACTCGTAGCAGTTACATCATGCAAAAATAAAAAAATAACAATTCCAAAAGGTTTCTAAAAAAGAAAGGTCTAAAATGATGACATGACAAAACTTTTGACTGGCTGTTTGGCACACATGAATCCAGTAAACACCATAGCCAGTAAACAATACCGAATTAGAGTTGTTTAAATTTTGGCTTCACTGGCTCACTACTGGAAATCCAAGTCACAGGTAACATCCAAAGGATAAGTTTAAATTGGATTCAAGTGCTAGCAGAAAAACATTTGTTAAATGGAAAATGACTGGTGGCTAAACAAGTGCAATCTTTTAGAAGTTTTCCAGGTGGTTCATCAAGGTGAACATGTATGCTTCAGACTACTCAGGGCTTCAAGGGCTTAATGAAATTGTGGTGTGAGGGCTTTTACAAAGAAGAATAAAAAAAAAAGATTCATACCACTAGAGTCTTTCTTCTGCTCCAGTTCAAACTGAATCCCTCTGTAAAGTTCTCTGGATATAAGACCGTAGGAAATGATCATCACCACACCTGGGATGAAGAATAGAATGAAGAGCAACAAGACGTACCTAACAGAGAGAAAGAAAGCAAAATATCTGTAAATGAAAAGGCAGGGATTCAATACAGACCGTAAGTATAACAATGAAACCAAAGGACTACATTTCAGTAGTAAACATATGAGAACCCGAGAGATGAGAGGTGAGACCGTACTGTGCTGCATTTTCCAAAAACGTCATAAGCTTAAGGGGATTGTAAAAACCAGAAGATCTGAGATTCAGTTGAAGTTCTTTTATATTACGAGTCCTATAATAAGAAACCAACCAAGAGAACATAAGTGCCACAGAGTGGAAGAGTATAACGCTATGAGCGAGGATAAATTGCTGTATTTTTACTTACAATTCTGTTTCAATCTGTTTGTCTCTTGGTGATAAGAAAAGCTTGATTCTTTGGCTTCTTTTGGAACTATTTTCGTTATTATCTTTCCTGAATATTATCTTAAAACTTCATCTAAGAAAAAACGTCCATTACAAAACAATCAACATACTGTACTGAGCAACAAGTGATACAATAATATTAATACTGAAGTCCTCTGAGGTTATTGTCCACACAGTTGATAACTGAAATGCAAGATTATTTCAGTTACCCACATCATGAGCAGTATGATATATAGTTGTTACTGTTACAGAATATTAGTAAATATCTGATCACTGAACACCACAAGTGACCACTCAGAATCAAGTATTTCAAAAGTGTCACACAAAATTAATTCTGAACTTAATAAATAGCTTTGATCACCTGTGGCTGTGGTGATATTAAGTACAACAGCAATATAATATTGTTTAACTAACTTTTGCAGTCAATTATAATTATTTGCAAAGAACAACAAAAGCTAACAGACTCAGTCACATCATATTTTAAATTATGTGGTGTGATGGTCAGCTCTGGCATGCAATAGGGCAATGTAATAAGTCAAGTCAAGTCACCTTCATTTATATAGTGCTTTTAACATAGATTGTTTCAAAGCAGCTTTAAAGTGATAATAGGAAATCAAAGTAACAGAGATTGTTTTGGCTTTACAGCAGCTTTAGAATAAAGTTATTGTCCAGCTAATGTAATTTTGTGACTGATTCACATCCATTGCAAAGATCATTAATTATTAACTTAGGGGCCACTTACACGATACCGTTTCAACCGAAAACAGAAAACTTTTAATGTGTTCTGGTCGCTCATTTGCACGACAAATGTGTTTGGTGGCTCGAGAGCCCAAACCTTGAAACAGGTTCAGGTTCAATACTTGAATGTCAAAATTTAAATTAAAAAGCTGTATCCAGTAATATGACATAATTTTGTAATATTCAAATGACAGAGTGGGGGTGTTCCCTGAAAGCATCTATGCTACCCTGTTCCTCTGATCTTTTTCATCTATCAGACAGCTTTGTGCTTGCAGCTCCTTTCCATCTGATATCAAAGACAATTTTCTCTCCTCTTGTTTCCTGTGTGGCTTTCAAATTCATTATGAGCTCCAGCACAAAGGCAATAAAAGCAATACTAATCTGACCAGGAAGTAGATGTAAGAGATGAGGGTGTGATATTGGGAAGCACCTTTTTATGCAAAACAAATGTATACTGTGTGATCTCTAATAATACCTGCGTGAAGTTTTTTTCTCATTTAAACAGCAAAACATGTGTTTTTTTGCTTTTTTTTTTTTTTTTTTTTTTTTGCAGATAAGTACAATTCAGAGAATTTAGTTAGAAGTACCTCTGGATCCTCACAATCTTCCCCGCCCGCATAGACAAATGTTTCAGATTTATCAACCGCTTCAGGACCGGATGGGTTTAACAAAGTGTAGGCTTGTACCTTCTTTGATTTATCTGACAGGCCTACATGTGCCATTCCTTTTCAAACTTCTTCCAGTTATCAGAAATGTTGTCATTAAAAACCAATGGATTGATACGACAAAGTCCCTGGGCCATTGTATCCCACTTCAGCCACCATGCAAGTTTTTGAAGGACAGAAACACATAGAACCACTCTTGACCCCTTCAGTTGAATGAATGAATGAATGCGGCATTCATATAGCGCTTTCATATGCACTACTGTACACCCAAAGCGCTTTACAATCATTTAAAAGAACACACCGACTTTTTGGGACTTTAGCTTATTCACCGTATCCCCCAGAGTTAGATAAGTCCATACATACCCTTTTCATCTCCGTGCATGCCGTAACTCTGTCTGACACACCCACCGCTAGCCTAGCTTAGCACAAAGACTGGAGGTAAACGGCTCCAGCTAGCATACTGCTCCCAATAAGTGACAAAATAACGCCAACATTTTCCTATTTACATGTTGTGATGTGTGTAGTCACAGCATGTACAAATAACAAGGTCACATGAGACACAGCCATCTTCTAACCGTATACATACTGGGAACTATATTCTCAGAAGACGAAGCGCTGCTACTTGGGCGGAGTGATTTACTCACAGCACCAGAGAAGCCCTGTGGTGAGGAGCAGAGAGCTCACTCAGAGTTGGAGTAAATCACTCCGCAGAAGTAGCAGTGCTTCGCCTTCTGAGAATATAGTTCCCAGCATGTATTCGGTTAGAAGATGGCTGTGTCTCATGTGACCTTGTTATTTGTACACGCTGTGACTATACAAATCACTACATGTAAATAGGAAAATGTTGGCATTATTTTGTCACTTATTGGGAGCAGTATGCTAGCTGGAGTAGTTTACCTCCAGTCTTTGTGCTAAGCTAGGCTAGTGGTGGGTGCCTCAGACAGAGTTACAGCACGCACGGAGATGAAAAGGGTATGTATGGACTTATCTAACTCTGGGGGATACAGTGAATTGGCTAAAGTCCCAAAAAGTCGGCATGTTCCTTTAAGGGAATCTCTCCTCAACCAACACCAGTGTGCAGCATCCACTTGGATGATGCGACGGCAGCCACAATACAACAGCGCCAGAGCGCTCAGCACTATAGATGCGCGGTTGGCGGTTACAGCTGTGGACTCCGCAGATAAACCGCGGATCGGGCGGATGACGTGACGAAAAATTATATTTTAATTAAATTCGGGCGGGTGGTGGTTGAACCAATCAAATGAAAAAAATATATAGGCTACATTGTTAAATATTGTTACCTACATAACATTTTTTTTTTTTTAAACGAGCACACGAGAACTAAAAACCAAGGAAAAAGAAGGTCAGAAAAGTGCTGCCTGGAAATGAAAATTTGATCGTAAGTTCTGCTAGGAAGACTCAATCGTTACGTCACTTATTACCTTCACATCAAACCAATCATGTGCTAATACTTTCAATATAAAAAATTGGTACTTACACGTCTGAGTTTGCAGATACAGACGTTTTGACAGTCAAAAATAGTCGATCTCCGATCCCTGCAATGTAACAGGGAGGAGAGTAAAGATGGAAAGCTCCTAAAGCTTAGTTCCATATAAATTCACGGATAATTTGTTGTTTTGTCGTTAGTGAAAATCAATATTGACCTTGTATTTGAAAAAGGATGCTCATATAAGAAGCAATACTAAAATTCAGAGTCAGTTCAGTCACATTAGGAGATCGACTATTTTTGACTGTCAAAATGTCGGCGGCCACATCTACAGTGAGTTGTTCAAAATCTTTCTTTTTAGTAAACTCTGTGTACACAAACGATGTTCTCAATGCTCGTGTTTATGTGTAGAGCCCCTGGTGATACTTTGAGCAAAGTTTCATGTTGTGTGGAGCCTTCTTAGTGTTTTAAAAATAGTGATTTTTGATGCTATCATAGTAGTGCCCCAAGCACTCCCATTCAAAAGGCAATTTGACCGAAAACGAAAATACGGTCAAACTTAAAAGTGGCGTTTCCATTGTAATTATGCTTTTAAACGAAAGTTTTCCTTGGGTAGAATAACAAAAATACCCATGGTTGCATTGTGGCGATAGTTATCCTTTAAAAACTGCTGACCTGCAGACTGCAACACAACATACTGCAATGCTTTAAACAGCAGGGCAAGATAGCTCGCCTTAATGTTTGTATCAAAGTGTATGCAAAGATTTGCGTTACTGATATTCCACAGTGCAGTGGTAATCTAGTAAAATCAGCGTCATCAATCCCACGCTCACATGGGCAGTTTGCAAAAATACTCACTAACAACTGTGCAACTGAATAAAAAATAAAACAAGTTTAAGAGTAACAGAAATATTAAACTGGCTTTATATGCATAATATGCCATATTCACAGGTCGCGCTCCTCATACGTCTGCTCACTCACCACTGAGAGAGTGCATTCCACCTTAAAGGAGCAGTAACTAGGCTAATTCAACTTGTTACATGCCCTTCTCTGAATAAGTTATTGCTTCGGCATTTACAGATATGTTATTTACCAATCACTTCCCGATCGCCGGGAAGATATCGACTTATCTAGCAATGATTGCAGACTTTAAAGCTGCTGTCGGCAACATTTTTTGATCATATTCAGTGAAATCGACACTATAATCCGACAGAACAACATAAATAAGGTGGTTTTAGAAAAAACCCGAGCTTCTAACTCCACCTGGGGCCCATTCTTCGTATGTTGCTTAAAACATCCAAGATCAAATGAGACATCCAAGATGATATCATCGTGCTAATCATGATCTGGCTAATTAGGTTCTTCGAACACACCTGCCGGATATGATTAGTATAGCTGGATTGAGTTATCTGAGATAATTGCGCGTTCATGCGCTGGTTTAAAAGGGGATATGTATCGATAGTAGAAACATTGATCAGCAACGCTGCTATTGGCTGATCAGCATGGCCAAATAGCACGCACAGTTTTTCTCCTCAGCAGAGCAAGAACTAATAGTCGAAGTTTATTTGGAATTTTAATGTTTAATCAAAACGCCAGGGAACACCTCAAAGTCTGCAAAAGCCAGGAGAGAGGGCTGGCAAAAAGTAGCAGACAATTTAAATCCGTTAGAAGTGGCCATGTTAGATGTTTTATCACTTATTAACCTATATTTTTGTATTTTAATAATTGCATAATTACTTTGTTCATTGTAATGTCAGAGTCACAACACTAGAACATATAACAAATAAAAGTGAAGTACAAAAATATTCTACATAATGGTAATTTTTAGTTATATAGTCTCTTTTATAAAAGGCACTGTGAAATAAATGGTTGTCTGATTATAAAAGCAACCAAGAAAAAGGCTGAGAAAAAAAAAAAGATCTTAGTAGCCAACACTGTAAAATCATTTTTGCTGCATTAAATTAAGGCCGTATAGTCATTTCAATTGTTAAATCTTGAGTAACGATGAATTGCTTTGACTTGTGAAAGTGAAAACGTACTCGGTTACTGACGTAACCTCGGTTCTCTCTAGAAGAGTGAACGAGTACTGTGTAACATCTTACGCTATGGGGAAATCTCTTTTCCGCGAGATACTGAAGCCAAAGATTATCCTTAATTTTGAAATAATGTAAAACGCGTTGCGGCAGCACGCAGACATAGGCGAAACAGCTCGTGCGCCTATTGGCTGCTCTGCGGCAACTGCAGCAGCCTATCGAAAGGCCCCGTCGTGACGTCAGCTTCGTGCCCACTGCGTCACGTCCCGCCAAAACGCAAAACGGGCGTGGCCTTGGGCTACAAATATAGCTCGAGAGGCTGGTATAGCTGGTTTTTCATCGCCGGAGCGAACCAGAGCGTGTTGCAGGCACGGCAAGATACGCAGTACTCGTTCCCTCTTCTAGAGAGAACCGAGGTTACGTTAGTAACCGAGTACGTTCTCTTATGAGAGGTTCTCTCGTACTGCGTAATATCTTACGCTATGGGGAACACAGTGTAAAACGCCGTGCATGCTGAGATCCAGTACCAAAGTCCCAAGGGTAGGTGCCTGGGGCCCATATAGTACATGATCATCAGGGACTCACAGAGAGTCCAGGAAGAGGGGCTAGAATAGCATCATTCCTGTAATAAATAGCATATTATATAATATATTATATTATATATCATAGTCAATTATATAGATAGTGTTTCACACACAGCCAGGGCGAAAACTCGGTCTAGTCTGGTGAATATTATGGGTCTTACACACTGCCCATAGAGCTGCATGATCGATCAGCGAGCGTTGCTCAAGCAGTTTCAGTATTCTGGGCCGAAAACATCGGGGCAGACAATACCGATTTATCAGACCGAAAGCAGCTTAGCCTGCAAAACGGGAACCTCTAGGTTATAAAACCTTATAAATGTAGACGGGGAGGCCCAGCCTGCCGCCATACAGATATCTTGTAAGGCAATCCCACTAGACCAAGCCCACGATGAGGCCATGCCTCTCGTGGAGTGCGCTCTAACACCTAACGGGCACTGCAAGCCCTTAGAGGCGTAAGCCAGCGCTATAGCATCGACTATCCATCTGGATAGGCTCTGTTTCGACACGGTTAGTCCCTTAGAACGTCCGTTGAACGAGACAAAGAGCTGCTCTGTCTGTCTGAAGACAGATGAGTGAGACACATAAGCCCTTAATGCCCTGACCGGGCAAAGGAAGCTGGCGTCCTTCTCCTCGTTAGAGACCAGCAGGGCTGACAGGGAAATCACCTGAGACCTGAATGGTGTGTTGAGGGATTTAGGAACGTACCCGTGCCTCGGTTTGAGTATGACTTTCGAGTCATTTGGCCCAAACTCCATACATGTCGCGCTCACTGAGAGCGCTTGTAAGTCCCCAATACGCTTCACTGAAGCGAGAGCCAGAAGAAACACTGTCTTGAAAGACAAGTGTTTGATATCCACTGATTGGATTGGCTTAAATGGGGCACCTTTCATGGCCTCCAAGACCATGGAAAGGTCCCATATGGGAACTGAGGGAGGTCTGGGAGGATATAACCTCTTAGCTCCTCTAAGGAAGCGAATGACTAGATCGTTCCTTCAAAGTGACTGGCCAAGCGTTGGTTTAGTAAACGCTGCTATAGCCGCCACGTAAACCTTGAGCGTGGATGGGGTCCTGCCCTTATCCAGTAGCTCTTGCAGGAAGGAGAGAACCTCCGTCACCCCACAATCTGGGGGTGATATGACACGGGCTGTGCACCAGCTAGAGAACACAGACCATTTTGAGGAATAGAGCCGTCTCGTAGAGAGGGCTCTAGCCTGCGTGATCGTGTTTAACACTCCCTCCGGGAGGCTAGCGGGTACCCGTTGATGGCCCACGCATGTAGGGACCAAAGCTCCGGGCGAGGATGCCAGATCGAGCCCCTGGCTTGAGAGAGGAGGTCCCTCCTCACTGGTATCGGGCATGGGGCAGTGCTTGTCAGCTGCATCAGAACTGGGAACCAGGCCTAGAACGGAGCTACTAGTAGCACTGAGCATCTGTTTTCCCTGCTCCGCTCTAATACCTGAGGTAGGAGCGCGACGGGGGGAAAAGCATAGAGCGGGCAGTGGGGCCAGACGTGGGCCAGCGCATCCTTGCTCTTGGAGAAAAATTTCAGACAGTGAGCGTTTTCTTGAGACGCAAACAGGTCTACTTCCGCTCTGCCGAATGTCTCCCACAGCAGCTGGACTGTCTGTGGGTGTAAAGACCATTCTCCTGCTGGAACATTGTTCCTGGACAGTCTGTCTGGTCCCACATTCAGGTGGCCGGGCACGTGCGCTGCTCTCAGCGAGCGCAGATTGTGCTGAGCCCAGACCAGGAGGCGTTCCGTCAGCCTGTAAAGGTTTTGGGACCTGATACCTCCCTGGCGATTTATATAGGCCACCACTGACATGTTGTCCGAACAGACCAAGACGTGGTGCCCTGCTATCTGGGGACAAAAAGCGCCTCAGCGCATTGTCGACTGCTATCATTTCCAAGCAGTTTATGTGTAGAAGCTTTTCCCGTTCTGACCACTGGCCAAAGAACGGTCTGCCCTCGAGCAGCGCTCCCCATCCCGAGGTGGAGGCGTCCGTAGACACCACCTTCACACTCGAGGAAGTCCCCAGGCTTACACCTGACTGGTACCAGTCGATCGCTTTCCAAGGTGTCAGAGCTGAGACGCATTTCTGATCGACCTTGAGGCGAAAAAGACCGGAGGTCCACGCTCGGCGCGGCACTCACGCTTTTAACCAGAACTGCAGTGGGCGCATGTGAAGCAGACCCAACTGAAGTACTGATGATGCTGAGGCCATGAGACCCAGCATCCTTTGAAACTTTCTGAGCGGGACTGTGTATTGATATGCCTGGCCCTCGAAGGCAAATCTCAAAAATCGCCTGTGACGTGACGCTATTTGTATTTGAAAATACGCGTCCTTCAGATCTATTGACACAAACCAGTCCCCTTGGCGAATTTGTGAGAGGATTTTCCTGGTTGTGAGCATTTTGAACCGGCGCTTTGCAAGCGCTTTGTTCAGCTGTCTTAGATCTACAATGGGTCTGAGACCCCCGTCTTTTTTCGGTACCAGAAAATATCTGCTGTACAGACCCTCTTCGCTCTGAGCTTGAGATAAAGGCTCTATGGCCCCTTTGCTCAACAGTTTCGCAATCTCGGTTCGAAGTAGATGTGCTACCTCCTTTTTCACCGTGGTTTCTATTCGCGCCGCGCAACTACGGGGGTGTCGAGCGAACTGTAGCGAATAGCCTCTTTCTATAACATTCAGCACCCATTCTGATACCCCGGGAAGCTTTGCCCATGCATTCGCATGAATAGCTAGGGGTTGAATGAGATCTGGGCTCTGGCCATGACATAGTGGCGGCCGGAGAGCTTCGGTATTCTGAAGGATAGCTGAGAGAGAGCGAGCGGGGGGAACCCCGTGGGGTTTGTCATGTTTGTGAGTGAATGTGGGCGCAGAACAGCCGGCACATTTACTGCACTGAAAACACCGTCGGCCTGAGCTGACTGTATGTGTGTTGGTTTCGTTTTTACAGAAACCGAAAGACATGCAGTGTGTAGTGTTTGTGGGCACTGGATCGTGGGCACATTCACTACATTTAATGCACAATCGACATGAGTCGGTTTTATGTGCGTGAGCCCTGTGGGGCGGGCTGTGTCTGTGTGTAGGAATGAGCACTGGGCAGTGGGCATTTTTACTACACTCATAACACCATCGGCCGTGGCCGGATATTTAACGCACAATCGACATGAGCCGATTTTATTTGTGTGAGCCCTGGGCTTGTCATGTCTGTGAGTGAATGTGGGTGCGGGACAGCGGGCACATTTACTACACTGAGAACGCCGTCGGCTTGAGCTGACTGTATGTGCGTTGCTTTCGTTTTTACAGAAACCGTGAGACATGCAGTGTGCAGTGTTTGTGGGCACTGGGTCGTGGGCACATTCACTACATTTAATGCACAATCGACATGAGTCGATTTCATGTGTGCGAGCCCTGAAATGTGGCGGGCTGTGCTTGTGTGTAGGGATGAGCACTGGGCGTGGGCATTTTACTACACTCATAACACCATCGGCCGTGGCCGGAATACCAGAAATACACTCTTTATGAGATTTATCTGGGCCGACGTGAAAACGGCGTTTGTGTGCAGGCAAACGGGCTGTGGTACCGGCTTGTTTCTGCAAAATACACTGGGAGAGTCGCATTTTCTGGAACTGAACGAGTGGGAAGTTTTGGTGAAAGTCTGGCCGCAGCGGGACTTGAACACTGTCGCTTTCCTAGGCGGGCTAGGAAGACTTTGAGGCCTCGTTTTTAGAAACGGTGTTTGGGTGCAGGCGAGCGGGTAGTACAGCGCGCTCGTTGGCTGCAAAATACACATCTGCAGTCGCCTTTTAAAGGAACTTGACAGAGCGAAAGCCTTGATGGCATAATTTTATCTGCCGGCAGACCCGGGATTCGAACACGGGTCTCTGGCGCGAAAGCCTAAGATTCCGCCACTGAGCCACAGGGGGAAACACATAAGCTTTCAGTTAGCGCAAGCATATAAGAGAGCGTCAACACGTCTTGTGACGGCGTTTGTTTGCAGGCGTGCATGTATTATAACAGGCTCGTTTACTGCAATATTGACATTTCCAGTCGCCTGAACTTCAGAGGGGACTGAGAAATGTGTGAGAAAAAGGAGGTTGGTCCGGCCTCTGCGGGACTAAAAAAACACTCTCTTTTCCTCCTTTCGCCGGCGATGCACGCGAATGGGCGCGAGGGGCGGGGTAGCTTTCTTGTACGTAAAGAAAACTAGCCCAGTGACCGTCCGTTTCTGACATCCCTTGCGAACGGCGCAGATTGCGCGGCACGAGCAAAGGGAGAGAAAGCGGGAAGAGAGAGAGCGTCATCATGTTTTGCTTCGGCGTTTGTTTGCAGGCGTGCGTGTATTATAACAGGCTCGTTTGCTGCAATATTGATATTTCCAGTCGCCTGAACTCAAGAGGGGACTGAGAAATGTGTGAGAAATGGAGGTTAGACCGGCCTCTGCGGGACTAAAAACTCTCTTCTTTTTACGCCGGTGAGTGACGCGTGAATGGGTGCAAGGGTGGGGTAGCTTTCTTGTAACGTAAAGAAAAGCTAGCCCCGGGACCGTCCGCTCCAGACCTCTCTTGTGAACGGCGCAGTTTGCGCGGCTCGAACAGAGGGAAAGCAGGTATCATCCCCCACAGACGCGGCTTCTTGGTTGATATCCACGACGGAAAGCGGCGGCAGACGGCAGCCACTGTCCATCAGGAAGAGACTCTAGTGAAGCGGGTGAAGCAGGCGGGCGAACCGGCGAGCTTTTGCGGGTTGGGGGAGGTTCCGAGCACGGCGCTTTTTACGGCGCGGTACCGTGGCAGGCAGAGGTGCAGTCTCAGAAAAGGATGCCAGGCGAGTCCTCAGAGTCGCCATAGGCAGTAGCTCGCGAGAGCTGCGTGAACCTCACCCAGGCAGGGGGCATCTTGAAAAAGACGCCCGGCTCTTTTAGTGCAATGAGAGTGTGTGTTCCGACGACGAACACACACACACACACACAAAACACAGTAGCAGAGAAAAGGATATAACGCCGGATAGCGCAGCAGGAACGGCGGCTGAAGGCGGCGCGGCCAGCGGCTTCAGATGCAAGGCTCGTCCCGCTGAAAGGCTTTTTCTGACGGCGCGGCTTCTTCTCTCAGGATCCAGCGATGCGTGAGCTCCGCTGAAGAGATGAAAAATCAGCTATACCAGCCTCTCGAGCTATATTTGTAGCCCAAGGCCATGCCCGTTTCGGCGGGACGTGACGCAGTGGGCGCGAAGCGCCCCCATTGGAGCTGACGTCACGACGGGGCCTTTCGATAGGCTGCTGCAGTTGCCGCAGAGCAGCCAATAGACGCGCGAGCTGTTTCGCCTATGTCTGCGTGCTGCCGCAACGCGTTTTACATTATTTCAAAATTAAGGATAATTTTTGGCTTCAGTATCTCACGGAAAAGAGATTTCCCCATAGGGTAAGATATTACGCAGTATGAGAGAACCTCTCGTAAGAGAACTGATAAACTTATGTTAATGTAAAAATATTTTGCCATGAGTTATTTGATCACATTTTTCCCGAGTGTAGTTCATTGTAATGACATTGTGTTTTCCTCTTTTGTGCACTTTTACATAATACACCAACACTTGTATCTGTTCCCAAGAAAGTGGTGGCTGAAATATGTGCAGTAAGTGGACATTTTCTAACTTTCCAAAGGAAAGAAAGTATAAGACTTTGTAATGTCCATTTGTTTCCATTGCACTGGACAGTGAATAAACCCTCTCAGATAACTGTCATATGGAGGAACTAGCCTACCTGCAAGTGCATAAATAACTTTACTTAATTTATACTTGTATGCTTTATGGCTGCAATATAAATCGCAGGATTCCACATCTACAGAAAGGCCTACAGAAGAGTCTGCACAGACAGAGGAGACATAGGCCTACAGGTGGGCAGTGTATAGCCAACTTTTCCTTTTTATTTGTTGCATGAAGCATGTGTCTAATATCTCTTGTTGCAGGCACTTGACCACTGGCTTTTCTTTACAAAGTACAACTGAAATAAAACTCAAGGAACTAAGCATATTTGTCTTTTATTAAACATTTAATGAAAAGTGTTTTTTTTTGGCAATGTTGTGTAATATGGCACATGCAACAATGTCACAGGCCCTGTCAGGTGTGCAACCCTCAGACTTTTCAGACACTGAAATCGTCCCTTTAGTTAGCCAAAGTTCATTTCATTGTGTGCCCTTGTCCTGGTTAGAGCTGCATTGTAACTGGTTTTGGTCAGGGAATGGGGTCATAAAACACCTGTCTGCAGGCAGGAACATGTCATAATCACCTATGAAAAAATGCAGTTCTGTTAGGATCAGCATAAGTGCATGTAATACAGTGAGCTTGATATGTAATTGTGGAACTTTCTTTACCACTTTCAAATAATGTGCATAAATGTGAATCTCTGAAAACTCTTAAGTCATGCACAGATCCTGGCCATTTTGCTTTCACTTGGAATATGGAAGATTTTAGTCAACTGCCTTTTTTTATTTGATATAATATTACTAATCTGGAATATTAAGAATCACAATAGTAACTGGGCTGCACATTTACATTGTGAACCCCCTTTCTGTTCACATATTCCCCTTCATTGAGGCCTTGATGGCAGTCTATGGTCTAGCCTAGTCTACCAATCACGTTAGTGAAGCCTGAGTGACATTATACTGTAATCGGCATGGTCATGATTGCATGATCTTCATAAAAAATTATGATAGCCTAAAAAAAACTGCTTTAAAAAAAAACTGCTTTACAACATTGGGTCTTAAATGGCTTGGAAATGCCACAAAAAAACCTGAACTGTTTTTTAAACCTAAAAGCGCCAGGTAAACTCCGAATGACATGACAGACAGCACTTTCCATCAAGTTCTCCGCATCTCCAAAGGAAAGAGCCACTCGCAAATAATCTTAGGGCAATGCAAACAGTTTGTGCTGTAGTTAAAGCCCGACTCCGAAAAGTCGAAAATAAATGTGCGTCTCCAACAAATTAATAATGTAAACGACAATCTCACGAGTCACGAGAAAAAATATATATCTCAGAAAGTGCACTATCGCGCTGCGCTGGACTTCCCGTATCAGCTCCGCTTATGAAGCCGCAGTCTAATCCTGTTAACATGAAATAAGCCTGCTCCCGAGCAGGTTTAAGCTTGCACGCCTGTTGCTATGACAGCAAGTCCAGGATGAGCGTCGAAGAACCAAACAATCCAAGATCATGCCAAATCGCCAACAATCAAATCCAGCTAACTGAGTTAGCGACGTACGAAGAACGGACCCCTGGAGCATGTTATTTGTTTTGCAAAAATCCACCGCTCCCAGATCATCGGGACCAATCAGCGCAGGGGGGTGTGAGATCTGACTGTCAATCACAGGTCGTGCACAGTGCACAGGCCACAGATCCCCCCTCCCTCGCGCACGTTACAATATCACATGCACACGACACGCCTGTGTTGAGGGTAAATGTGGCTGAATCGTCGTAAGCAGATGTAAACACTCAGGAGAAGTTGGATGAGTTTGAACAGATGGGATCTTTTTATTTACCCCAATTAAGGCCAAAGAAAGGCAATACAAATTTACAAGGAAAAAAAAAAAAGAAAAAAAATACTGTTTAATAAAGAAAATAAATTGACATGAGAGTCAAAAAAAAAAAAAAAAATTCAAAATTTTGCAGCTGCTTAGAAATTGACCTTTGCACAAGCCACTATACATAGAGCATCACACAGACTTATGTCCTCTCATCTCATGCCCCTCCCAAGAAAATGAAGCTACTCATCTTTATAGGACTAAAGGTACCCCTGAAATTGGCACATACCAACACAATATTACAATGCAGGGGTGGCTCAGGTGAATAGTCCATAAATGCTTAAAAACAGCCAAAATGCTACATCTATAAAACTAGAAAATTACAAAATATTATTTCTATGGTTCCAGCTAACATTTGGCAAAGCCACAAGTTATATTAACAGCCAAAAAATGAATAACTCAAACTCCGGTTCACTTGCAATTGACCCAGAAGTCATAGCGTCATTTAAACCCCCCAATTGCGGCAAAATTTCCTTTACACAAACAAACTGGAGATGCCAGTAAGACACAAAGATGGTATGTCAAAGCTATGTTCCTTTTAAACTAAATAAACAGATACATAATTAACGAAAACATGTGTTTCGTGGTTGTTGAAACTGATCATGATTGTGAGATAAATAACATGGTTTTAAAAAGTAAGATATGTATAGATGATAGTAGCTATAGCATATAAATCACCATAGTAATAGATATTATAAGTGTGCACACGAAACTATGGGATTACTGTGGGAGTTTTGATAAAAGGCTAGGTTACCGCTGATTTGAAACAATATAAGGATTAACAAAACACATTGACACGCTTGACAAACAAATACAAGCAACATTTGTACTCAGTCTTTGTGAACTGTAATAGGTAGCGCATCGCTGCCGTGACGGTAGCTAAGCGCCCCGTCACACCCCCCCCCCCCCCCCCTTAAGAGAGAACGTCCAGGTCCAGCTCATGACGTGAAAGAAAGTCAGCAATGACATTGTCCTTTCCCGCCCTATACCTCACAGTAAACCTGTATGGCTGCAAGGATAGGTGCCATCGGGTGATTCTGGAATTAAAGTCACGCATGCGATGTAGCAATTGCAAGGGCCTGTGGTCTGTCTCCAAGACAAACTCTTTGCCAACAAGGTAATATTTTAAAGTGTCTAGAGCCCACTTGATGGCAAGACACTCCTTTTCGATGGTGGAGTACCGAGTCTCGCGAGGGAACAGTTTGCAACTCACAAACTGTATGGGTCTTTTGTCCTCCCCCTCACCCTGCAACAACACTGCTCCCAGGCCGATGCCCGAAGCGTCGGTTTGCACCGTGAAGGGTAAGGAAAAGTCAGGACTCTGCAACACCGGTTCGTGGCACATGCTCTACTTGAGGTCGTGGAAAGCTGCCTTACACTCAAAAGTCCAGACCACCTTATTGGGGCTGGTCTTGCGAGTGAGGTCTGACAGGGGAGCTGCTCGGCTTGAAAAGTTGGGGATGAACCGCCGGTACCATCCGACCAACCCCAGAAAAGATCTCACCCCCTTCTTGGTTGAAGGCGGCTGGGAGCTGCGGATGGCGTCCACCTTGCTGACCTGAGGACGTATGGTGCCGCAACCCAGGACATATCCCAGGTAACACACTTCAGACCGGGCTAGCTGGCATTTGCTGGCATTCACTACCAGCCCTGCCTGCCGAATCCTACGGAAGACATCACTGAGGTGTTGAAGATGTTCTTCCCATGATGAACTGTGAATGATAACATCATCGATATAAGCCGCGGCGTGGTCCTCAGCGCCCCTCAGCACCTCATCCATGAGACTCTGGAATGTTGCTGCTGCAGTCGCGCTGGAACCCTGGTGGTGGTCTGCCGGATAGGGCCTGGAGAAGTCAGCCGGATGTTGTGGGTGATGACGTCAGTTCGCCCCGGCTGGTCTCGGAACAGGCCTTTCGGGATGATTTTCAGCAGGTCATCCTGCTGTTCAGTTGTCAAATGGGTAACAGAGGGGTAGGTTGACTCGCCGCCCGCAGTAGGAAAGTACTGCTCCATCGGCTCTTCTTCCTCTTCCACGGTCCGCGCCCACAGCTGGTCTTGGATAGAAGATGGTCGGTCAACCCATTGTTTTAGGAGGTTCACGTGGAAGATCTGTTTGGAGCGACTTCTGTCTGGCATTGAGATTTCATAGGTAACCTCGCCAACCTTGTGAAGTACCTTGAAAGGGCCTTGCCACTTCGCCAGCAAACTGCTTTCTGATGATGGCAACAGTAGCAGCACTTTCTGTCCGGACATAAAGGTACGACTGCGTGCTGTTCGGTCATACCACGTTTTCTGCCTCGTTTGAGCCTGGGCTAGGTGTTGGTGGGCCCTGGAGCTCAGCTGGTCCAACTTCTCCCGCATCTTCAGGACATAACTCACAATGTTGGTTGGCTGGTGAGGAGCGTCCCCCTCCCAACTCTCTCGGAGGATGTCAAGCGGGCCTCTCACTTCCCGTCCGAACAAGAGTTCGAAAGGAGAGAACCCGGTGGATGCCTGCGGTACTTCTCTGTAGGCAAACAATAGGTAAGGAAGCCACTGGTCCCAGTCAGCTCCTGACTCGGACACGAACTTCCGCAGCATCGACTTCAGGGTCTGATTGAATCTCTCAACCATACCGTCGGTCTGCGGGTGGTAGGGTGTGGTTTTAATGCCCCGGATCCCTAACAGGGAGTACACCTGTCTCAATGCTTTGCTGGTGAAATTACTTCCCTGATCGGTTAAGATTTCTTTGGGGACACCCACACGGGAGAAAAGTTTAATTAAACTATTGGCCACTTGCCTTGCCTTAGTATTTCTGAGGGGGAATGCTTCTGTGTAACGTGTTGCGTAATCACAAATTACTAAGATATAGCGGTGTCCTGCCCTACTCCTCTCTAAGGGACCAACTACATCCATAGCAATGCGACTAAAAGGTGTGTCAATAATTGGGAGACTGATGAGGGGAGCTTTTAAACCCCTTTTGGAACGAGCAGACAACTGACACTCTGGACATGACCTAGTGTACTCTGCTATGTCCTTGTTGAAACCTGGCCAATAAAATCTTTGCAGGATTCTCTTCTCAGTCTTCTCCCTGCCTAGATGTCCTGACCACGGAATGCTGTGACCTAGGTGTAACACTTTGGCTCTAAGAGTTTCAGGAACAACTAACTGCTCTGTGTCTGCACTCACTCGATACAGTTTCTCATTATTGATAACAAAACACGTCACCTTCCCTCACGGCTTCTCTAGCCTCATCATCGGTCTTAACATAAGAAAAGCAAGAGCTAAGTGTAGGGTCTTCCTTTTGAAGCTTCTTGAAGTCTTCATCAAAGACTTCAGTGTCCTCTAGTTGTGGGAAGGATAGACTTTCCTGCACAGCTGTACCTGCCACCTTTGCTCTACGCCTCTCTGCCTTGGACTTTTTAGGTTTGTCACCAGGACAACCCTCAAATGGTAACTCAGACCAAACATTGGAGTCTAGTTTATCCTTGGCCTGTGCTCTAGTTGTAACATAAGCACTGACTGTGTTAACACTTTGCAATAGTTCTGTAAGAACTGGCACATCCTGGCCTAAAATCACTGGGTAAGGGCATTTATCCAAAATCCCTACGGTCAACAAGTATTTTTGGCCATTAATATCTATGAGAACCTCGCTGGTCTGGTGCTCAGTCTCATCACCATGAATGCAGCGGACCCTCACTTTGCCCACGGGCTGGAAATCAGACCTCAAACAAGATTGAAGAACGAAAGACTGACTACTTCCTGAGTCAACTAAAGCCTGAACTATCTTTCCACTTATCTTCACAGGGACAGTAACATCAGAAGACACACAAGGTAAGTGCTTGCTAGGGTCAGGTAGGTAACATAGTCTGGAATCAGACACCTTCTTCAGTGTGCAATTGGGCCTAATGTGACCTTGCTGACCACAACCGTGACATATAGGTACTCTAGGTGTTCCAGCTGGAGTGGGGCTAACACTGGGGCTATTGGGGCTGTTAGAGGGCCTAAACACTCGACTGTTACCACCCGCAGACCTACCAGAGGCTGTCTTCTCTGGCTCTTTCTGGGCTGCTTGGTAGGGTCTTCTCCAGTCCTGCTGTTGTGGACCCAGGTGATAGCCTCTTCTGGATTGTCTGGCAGCCATGAAAGTCTCCACCAGATCTGCTGCTTGCGCCGATTAATCTGGGGTGCGTTCTCTCACCCACACGCTCAAGGTACAGCATGCCCAGGAACTGCTCCACCTGGTCCCTGGTCCATGTCTCTGGAACTAGCCACTTCTCCATCAGGTCCTTTAGCCAGGCTTGAAGTTCTTTCGCCGTCTCACCCTCCTTGATGGACTTGGAATGGAAACGCTGGCGGTAAGTCTCGGCGCTGATGTTGAACTTGTTGAGAATGGCTTGCTTCACTTTCATGTAATCCTGGCTATCTTCAACACACATGGCTACATAGGCAGATCTGGCCTTACCATTTAACACTAGAACTACCGGAATTCCATAACTACTAGAACGACCATAGCGGTCATTCTGACCGTTCATACTTTGACGTTCATATGGCCGTACTGAACGTCATTTTCGTCATGTAATATCTATTGTACATGTTAACCTTCTCTTTTCCAATGAAGCTTTTAATTCCTGTCGTCATAGCCCTTAAAACAAGCACAAAAGAAAGATTGCCCCGACAGGTGCTGCCTCTATTTGAGGAACATTTTGCATCAAAATAATTTTTTTTTTCACCGCACTCACCACGTGAATAGACATGCACAAAAGTTAGGAAACGTCAAAGCTTCATACAGTTAGTACAGCCCTGTTTGTAAATAAGTTCAATAATCAATACAAAATCTAAAAATAAATGGATCTACAATGATAGGTAATGATAAACAGGACACACAATTTTAATTCAAATGAATGTGAAAATGTACACACACAAACAGGCTAAGAAAAAAACATGAACATTAGCTAAACAAGAAAACGAACTGCTTCAGAACGATTCGTTTCAGTGAACAAAAAATATTAACGAACAAAATCAGGTTAACTGCCCATTTGAACGGCGCAAACATACCGCATCATTGACGCTTACGCACATTCCACACAGGTAAACACCGCCTTTCGTGTGCAGCTCCCACACACGTTGTGACATTTGATACATCTCCTTGGTTTTATTTTGTTTGCAGTTCCTCCAGTTGTATGGCTTTTGATTCCATGTGGTCGGAGTGAAGTTCGCTCGCCAGTCGTATGATGAAGTCCCTCTGCGAGACTTGCAATGTAGCGGACTTATGATATCTATAACGCGTGCGGTCAAAATTACCGTTATGGTAGTTCTAGGTAGAAATAGTGAGAACTGTTGTGTGTTTTATGATTTTAATAAAATAACAGTGTCAGAATAAAATATACACATATTTAGGAAAAGTCAGAGTCCTACAGCCACATTTATTTTATTTTAACAAAGTTATTACATTGTAAAATTTAAAAACGGTCAAAATGACCGCCTTGGGAGTTCTAGTGTTAACAAGGGCACAAGATACAATGCCCAAGTCTCATGGGGCCACTGACTTGCTGCTGCGAGCCTTTCGAAAGTGGTTAAATAATGTTCAATATCTTTGTCCTCTTCATACGAGGACATCCTAGGGGGTTTCCACCCCCGCTGGAGGTTTAGAGGTGCGGCAAGGCCAAGGGCGGTGGAGTTGAGAGAGCTCTGCATCCCTGGTGCTGGGTGCTGATCTGGATGTGGCTGAGGAGTTGGTAAATCCAGAAAAGGCATGTTGAGTGGATCAAAGGCTGTCGAAGGGCGGGAGCTGGGCAGATCCATCTGCTGCATTCCGGCGAGTGGCTGCCTCGTTGCCTGCGTTGATGCTGGATCACCTCTCACCAGTTGCTGTAGTTTCTTGAATTGGTGCTCCATACCTTTCCATCTCCGCTCTTGCCGGAGCGCCTCTGCCTCTATCTGGTCCTGCTGATGCCGCTGAGACTCCACCATCGTTCTCACAATCCTCTCCAAGCGATCTGTCCTGTCTTCGACCACAGGAGTGGGATGCTTGAATGACTCTGTGGATTTGGGCCTGGTACCCATAGCTGAACCATCTCTAGGGG
This sequence comes from Squalius cephalus, assembly GCF_949319135.1. Classification (NCBI taxonomy): domain Eukaryota; kingdom Metazoa; phylum Chordata; class Actinopteri; order Cypriniformes; family Leuciscidae; genus Squalius; species Squalius cephalus. The sequence goes on along the minus strand of NC_137123.1, from coordinate 34,621,204 downwards.
GTGCCGTACCTCTGCCTTGATTGTCCATCTTGACTCACTGAGTGCTGCTCGGACACTGTTTACCCGGAAACCGCTGCCACCAAATGTTGAGGGTAAATGTGGCTGAGTCGTCGTGAGCAGATGTAAACACTCAGGAGAAGTTGGATGAGTTTGAACAGATGGGATCTTTTTATTTACCCCAATTAAGGCCAAAGAAAGGCAATACAAATTTACAAGGAAAAAAAAGAAAGAAAAAAAATACTGTTTAATAAAGAAAATAAAATGACATGAGAGTCAAAAAAAAAAAAAAAAAAAATCAAAATTTTGCAGCTGCTTAGAAATTGACCTTTGCACAAGCCACTATACATAGAGCATCACACAGACTTATGTCCTCTCATCTCATGCCCCTCCCAAGAAAATGAAGCTACTCATCTTTATAGGACTAAAGGTACCCCTGAAATTGGCACATACCAACACAATATTACAATGCAGGGGTGGCTCAGGTGAATAGTCCATAAATGCTTAAAAACAGCCAAAATGCTACATCTATAAAACTAGAAAATTACAAAATATTATTTCTATGGTTCCAGCTAACATTTGGCAAAGCCACAAGTCATATTAACAGCCAAAAAATTAATAACTCAAACTCCGGTTCACTTGCAATTGACCCAGAAGTCATAGCGTCATTTAAACCCCCCAATTGCGGCAAAATTTCCTTTACACAAACAAACCTGAGACGCCAGTAAGACACAAAGATGGTATGTCAAAGCTATGTTCCTTTTAAACTAAATAAACAGATACATAATTAACGAAAACATGTGTTACGTGGTTATTGAAACTGATCATGATTGTGAGATAAATAACATGGTTTTAAACAGTAAGATATGTATTGATGATAGTAGCTATAGCATATAAATCACCGTAGTAATAGATATTATAAGTGTGCACACGAAACTACGGGATTACTGTGGGAGTTTTGATAAAAGGCTAGGTTACCGCTGATTTGAAACAATATAAGGATTAACAAAACACATTGACACGCTTGACAAACAAATACAAGCAACATTTGTACTCAGTCTTTGTGAACTGTAATAGGTAGCGCATCGCTGCCGTGACGGTAGCTAAGCGCCCCGTCACAGCCTGAAGTTCGCCTGAAGATTGTACGAAGCGTGATGGCGGAGAGAAAATCTACTAACAAGCTTCCAATTCCTCGGGTATTGCTATCTATGGGAAGATTAGCCAGGGCAGCCTACCTCCGAGTCCATGGTGTTGATCGATGCTGAAGAGACGGACGCATTCACAGAAAATCTGGTGCACACGCACTGACGAGCACGACCTCGATGGGAGGGTGCTCGCTGGTAGTGGGGGAGGGGCATGAGAGTTGTAAACATTCAAAAGTTTGGCTAAGTCGACCCAATCTGCCAGACTTGCCGACTGCAGCTTTAACCAAACACAGGGGGCATATTATTGTATGAATATCACGATCGTTTCTGCAAATATAACTATCCCTAAACATAACAGCATCAATACTGTTAAATATATTAAAGTTTACAAAACAACTAAATCAATGGAAAATACAAACCAATGACAAAAACAGTTTGTTAATGTTTAAAAAAAAAAAATAAAAAAAAAAAATTAACATGTAAAAATATGACCATATCTGGAAAAGGAAAGAAGTTGAGCTAAAAGAGAGCACGTTGGTCATTGGCTGTTATGCATATGCTGTAGTAGATATATAATACAATGGCAGTAAATGTCATATTTACGTAAGTGTTGAAATTTCACAAACAACTATTTTATACCATATTTACTTAAAATTCATATTACTTATAATTCATAAGGTCCTTTAATACTTACAATTTAGATCTACAATTATAGAAAATGTGTACAATCGCTGTAACACACAACCTTTCCTGGTGATTACTTTAATCCACTGATATATGCGAAAGAAATATTTTATGTGATGGATATTTCCACATTAAATGTACAGAGAAATGCAGACTAAGGATGCTCCGGTCAAAGGCCACATACTTAGCCAAAAAATGCTTAACACAGTAGAACTAACAGTCGATTAGCTTTTATCATAACAAACCAATCACCAGAACTAATCACAGTGAAGAAGACTCGAGTGACATTGTTTTTACTCAACCGTATGATTTAAATGTTAATTTATCTTTCTATTTAAGAGACTCAATTGGTTGTTGTGGCCAGTGATCTCCCGGCCATGAATAAAACTTTATTTCTACAAAGAGCAACTTGGGAGCCATGTCAGGTGCTGCGCAGCTGAGAAATGGATTCTACGCTCAAAAGACAACAGATCATCAAAGTGTCATCGAGGTAGTGATTGTAGCTTCTTGATGGGACGTCGTCACCTTACTTCAGGTAAGTATTGTATTAAGAAGTCAGATTTAGTTGGTTATATTAAGAATTTTCATGACATATGTTTTAGAGCTTAAAAAAAAGAAAAGAAAAAAAGGCTCAAATATTGTCCAAAATGAACTAACTGGCCTGGTTGATTCACTTCCGTTAATAAGTTTGGGGTCTGCAAGATAAGATTCAAATCCTGTTTTATATTTTGATATATTTAATGTTTGTGTAATTCAGTCACATCATCCTTGCAAAAAATAAAAAAAATAAAAAATAAAAATTATCTAAGACTTATATGCTTCTCTGTTCATTAACCTAAATTTCGCTATGAGTATCATTCCTCAAGGCAGGGCATTTATCTCTCGTCTGTTAACGCTGGCCCACTCCGTGCATAATTTAAGAGACCCGATCCAGCTAGATGAAGGGTGCATGTCCGAACTCAGATTTGGATACTTGGATCAGCAAAGGCCAGATGAATTTACCAAGCTCGCTCAGGCTTCGTTTCATCCGCGCTTCACAAAAATTTTCCTATAACCGTCGCCAGCGTCCTTTGGGATTTGACGTGGTCGCTAAACAAATTATGTTGCTTGTGCTAATGAAGCAAGGTTGCCATCATTAAGGTAGATCATCTTGTCAGATGATTATGCCATTTCTGAGACGTTTATCTGGCAATCCGTAGTCTTAATTTTATAATTAAGGTCGCCGCACATTCCTGGCCACTGCAATGCCATAGCTATGTGCTTTAGTTTTCAGGCTTTAGACGGCTTTGCCTTTAGCCAACCCAGATCCATCACCCTTCCCTCCCATAACAGAGAAATGTTAAATTAGATGATCTACTCAATCCAGCTAGACCGTACTTCACGAAGGCGCGGCTCCCTCCACCTTAAAAGCTCATACTCTCGCTTGGTCTCCGTTTATAACGTTTTGCTTTTATTTCCAGATTCCTCTATTTCCCATCCTGATCATGGCCGGTGGTTCCTTCCTCGTCTACAAGTTTATTTCCTTCCTCGTCTACTATTTCTTTCATTCGTAGATTGCTCGCAGATATTAAATTTTACGCAAAGTTATCAATCCTAAGTCTTTTCACTGCAAACTTTCGTTCGTTTATTACTCAAAGGCATAGCTAAACAACCTTGCGCTATCATGGCTTCTATGTGTGGTCCATCATGGCCTTGTCTATGTGCGGCCCATCGTGGTATAATGGTCCATCCCTTCCTCAGCCACGCTGTTGCCACCTCCTGCTAGCCCCACAGCTCACCCACATGCCACCTTCAGTGAGGTGAGCTCGCGGGTCTACCAGTGTTCAGCTCCAGCATGGTCGGTGGATCCCCGGTCTCCACCTCCGCGACCAGGACTCCACCTCGGCCCAACGGTACATCAGCTCAACCGTGGCACCTACCTCCCTCATCTCCACCATGGCCCATCAGTCCAGCAGCTCCGCCGGGGTCCCTTGTCCCCCTGGCTCGGCCTTGGCCATTCGTTGACCTGCCCTCGCCTCGGGACTACACTCCTCTGGCTTCGCCTCGTCCCTTCGTCCCTCTGGCTCCGTTGGGCTCCTCACTCCCTCCAGCTCCACCTTGGTCCTCTGTCGCTCCGGCTCCACCGTGGCCTTCTGGATCCCCGCCTGCGCCTCGGTCGCCAGAGCTGTCAGCATCGCCATGTCCTTCGGGATCCTCTGCGTCGCCCTGGCTCGTCGGCTCTCCGGCTCCATCCCGGTCTCCACTTCCACCTGCTTTGCCTCCGTCAGTCGCCCCCATAGAGTCGTCAGCCCTTTCTCCACCATGGCTCCTTCCTCCGTCGTCTCCGACAAAGCCATCTGCATGGCCGCATGTACAGCCTGCTCCGCCCTGGCCGCCTGCACAACCTGCTCCGCCCTGGTCCCTCCTGCCTTCTGTCTGCCCTTCACCTGCTCTTCGTCCTCCTCCTGAGCCCCTTCCCTCCCTCCCTCCGCAGTTGGTCTATTTATGGCGCGAGGATGCGCCTACCGGGAGGGGGGAGTATTGTCACGTGTCAGTGTTTGTTTGGACTTTCAGTTTGTATTTTGATTGGTTCATTATCAGTTCAGTTGTGTCACCTGTGTTTAGTTAATCATCATCATCTGTATCACCTGTGTTCTGTTACATTTTAGGATGTGTTGCTACCTGTTCTGCTGTCTTGTGATTTATTATATTAAACCTTCGTTTGTGGAAATATATCTCCGTCTGCCTTCCTGCAACCACCTGTGACAATGTTAAAATGTAATGCAATGTAAAATTGTACAGTAGCCTAGTCAGGTAAGGTCAGGTTTGACGATGTGCGTTTTATTTAGGCTATTTATTTATTTTTGTCCCTGTGCGCCGATCGGAGACAGAATTCACTGCTGATATTCTGGGGATACAACATAGCCAGTAGGCTATACTAGTAAGGACTTTTGCCTTTAAATATCTTTGCTACATTGGATCAGTATCCTTTCTAGAACCAGCAAGAGCTTTCTAGCCTCGCGGCCCGCGTCAGCAGGGCCTTGCATTGCCCCCATAGACCTTAAAACAATCAGCAGATGGGTGTGGCTTTGAAAATTGGTAAAAAAAAAAACGTTGGTGCGGATGGATGATGATTTTTGTGATGCGGTTGCAGATGAAATAATAGCCCATCCGCACATATCTCTACTCACCACAGGTGGAGATGCTATAGGTGGAGAGGAGAGAGGGTGATAGAGCCAATTCAACCCTACTGAAAAAAGTATACGTTATTGTATTTGAAATATATTCCCCTTTTCAATAGATCAATACATCAATACATTCCAACACCTCAGGACAAACAAGCACTGCAGCAGTTCTTGACAACTGGACATGATAAATTACTTGTCAAAATTAATTCCTTCAGTGACATCACTGGTCTTTTGAGACTGTTGCTTTTTAGGATTCGGAGTGGTACTGGCATGAGCCTCATGACGAAGCTTTTGCCAAATCCCCCAGTTCTGCAGTATTTGGATATGTCATGCCAGTGGTTCTCTTGGCGAATGCCTCTTAACATGTCCTTGGTGACGTATGTTTACAGCGAGGGCGGCCTGTAGCATTTGCATCACTTTATCTAAGGCCATCCTGTCACTGTAGAAACTGATCATCAGCCCGTAATAACCACATTAAAGAAGCCACTCCTTATATGCCTCACCCCACTTACAGGGTATGATGATGGAACTGCATCATTACCACTTAGGTGTGATCTTCAAACATGGAAACACTGACCAAGGCCATGCTTCAGCGTGTTGTCCACACTAATTTGAAAGAAACTATCACAAAGCAAAGAATGAGGGGTAAAGGCTATTATGATAAAAATGCTCATCAGCTTGTGGTTTTCAATACCCCTGCTCATTAACCAAATAGCTACGCCTACACATCACAGGGTGGCAAGAGCATAAGGAACAGACGGCATCTCCTCCATGTCTCAGAACCCCCTCCAGCTGACTTTGAGGAGGATTTCCCAGTAGTGACTCATGCTGGGGCACTCACAGCACCATCCAGTACTGAAGGATGCATGCAGCAACCACAGTCCCCTAAAGTGGATTGTTACACTGACACTGTAGAATTATGTGGTATTTCACTTTAAGTCACCAGTACTCCGGGTGACACAATAAAGAAAAGCGAGTTGCATGTAGAGGAAACTGGACTGGAACATACATAGAGGTGGACTGACAAACAAACAGCCAATCATTCTATTTTTAGTTTCTTTGAACAGGTGGTTGAACTTGGTTAAACCCAATGTTGATCCAGTTTAATCTAATGTCAACCCAATGCAATCCACTCTAATTGTAAAATGATTTTGAGATATGACTTTAGCTACAGATGATGTTCCAAACTGTTTTCAGTAAACATGGGGAGAGACGACAAAATCAAAAGAGCTGATGAAAGACGGCGGGATAAAGCCCCCCTAAATATGGTCTAGGGTTAAGTTATATACACAGGTGTTTCAGTCCAACTTTAAAAGTATTATACACATTAATGATTAATAAAGTTGTCAAAATATCTCTCAAGGCAAAATTTCTTATCAACAAGAGTGTTTATCAGAAGTGGCTGAACATTGCTTTCTCCAGTCAACAGTGTGTGCTGACAGCCCACTGGCCAACATCACAAGTAAATGCGTAGACAGCTTTTAAAACTTTGTTCAGCAGGACAGAAACAAAGCCAGCCCTCTGAGCCAGCCTCTTACCAGGACTTGAAACAGCAGGCTATGATTTGTGTGAAGCTCTTGGCCGATGATGTTCCTGATATGGATAACTGAACAGAGAGTCATGATGGATACTATACAAGACTTGGGCCTCAATTTCACAATTAATGAGCAAGATTTAATTGCTCTTGTGATGCAGTTGGGACTTACTGCATTTAGAGTTGATTCCCTGACAGTAGGTCCCCTACTCACAGACCAGCTTAAACCAGCATGTATTTCCATGGTTTTCCAGGCTCTGGTTTATGCTGGTTAGTGCTATTTTGGTCCTGCCGTTTGTCCTAGCTATATAGTATGGTTGTGTTTGTCTCAGTTTTATTAATTGCCTCAGCAGGGACTGCTTGTTTAGACATTTTTTTCTTACAAATTCTGTTTATAATTGCACACATGCTGATCCATACCATTACTATGAACTATACTGTTCACTGTTGTACATGTTGTTAAGTTGTGTCTTTCATGTGTATATTGTGTTTGTTGTTATATTTAGGGCCCGAGCACCGATGGTGAGAGGACCCTATTGTTTCTGCTCTGTTTCTTCTTCTTCTTCTTCTTCTTTGCCCCCCTAGAGTCGTCAGCCCTTTCTCCACCATGGCTCCTCCCTCCGTCGTCTCCGACAAAGCCATCTGCATGGCCACCTGTACATTGAGTTATAGTAATAGCGCCACCTGCTGGTAGCAGGAAGTGTGGCAAATACAAATGACTTTAACATAGTCCACCTGTATTTACATACTTCCCACTCACAAAACTTTGCACACGCGTCAGAAATTTGATGTTTCGCTATGAAACAGGAATTTGTTGTAACTCGGACATACAGTGTCTGATCTACCCCAAACGTCACATGTATTATTAAAGTCCTGGCCTGAAGACAACAGGAAATGACACATTTTACACTGTGATTAACTCCTTATAGAGATTTAACCAGATCAGCATCATATATGGTCAGTCTAATCTTAAGGCCTTAGCGGTGGTAAATTGTGAAGATCTTGAGTCTTCGCTGAAGGGTGTGTCCGTGGCGGCCTGACAAATTCTGATGTTTCGCCATGAAAGAGGAAGCTGTTGTAACTAAGGCTTATGATGTCCGATCTACCCCAAACTTAACATGTTTGATTTTAGTCCTGTCCTGAACACATCTACATGACAATATTCAGCTAGTCATAGCGCTACCTGCTGGCAAAAGGAAATTACATGCTTTACACTGTAATTCACTCCCAGAAACATATTTAAAAATGCCATGAAGTACCAAACATGATAGAAACATGTTAAATCATGCAACACTTGGCTAAGTGCTAATTTAGGCGATTAACGCCACAAAACAGGAAGTTGTTGTAACTCAGGCATACAATGTCCAATCTGCCCCAAACTTCATATGTTTGATAAGAGTCCTGTCCTGAAGACATCTACATGCCAATATTCAGTTATAGTAATAGCGCCACCTGCTGGTAGCAGGAAGTGTGGCAAATACAAATTACTTTGACATAGTCCTCCTATATTTACATACTGCCCACCATGCTCTGTTTTCCTAAAGCCGCTGGATGGCGGTGGCACGGGTGCGAGGGCCCTTTTCATCGCTGCTTGCAGCTTTAATGTTTGGCTTGTTTTGTTTAGCAGTATTCATCTAACACAAAACGAAACACGAACACCCAGCAAATGAGAACACTTATAAGCCACGTGTTCACACAAAACATGACAACATGAAAGCACACAGCTAGTGTAAAACACAAGCTGTGTGCTACACAGTACAAGACAAAAAATTACATGAAGGTACATGAAACAAGGCACACAGGCATGACAAAACAGTGTCAGGGCTTTGTCACAAAACCTAGAAATAGACAGAGGTGACAGAACCCTGACAAATAGGCTATATACAAATAGTGAGTTTTTCATTCATTATCACTGTAATTAAGCCAATTATATTGTTTAATTAGCTAATATGAGTTAGATAATGTTTTTATGCTTTGTTAACAACTTATTAACTGTAAATAGTTCTCGATTTAGATTAGGTCAAAGAAAATGGGAAAATGTCATTAATTGAGTGCTTTAAACCAACCTTTATTAGACATTTATTTCATTAGTATTAATTATTGTTTCATATCTCTGTGATATATCTCTGTGATGGGTAGGTTTAGGGGTACAGTTAGTGTAGGGGGATAGAATATACAGTTGTACATAGAATGTACAGTAAAAAAGTCCCCATAAATAACATAAGCCAACTTCTATACAATGTATATGTGGCAGTGCAAACGTGTTCACTATAAAAAACTCAAACACAGCCAGACAACAACAAAAAAGGATTATTTATTTCCGACCGCGTTTAAAACCCTTTCACACGTAAGTTTAAAATATTCTGGCTGACCCCCCAGCGTGAGTTTTTCAAGACGACCGTTATTTAGAACGTTTCACTTTATGGTTTCCATGGTGATGCGTCATTGCATGGTGACGCGGACGTGTACATTACCATGCCTGCCAAAACTTGAGCCAAAATGTCTGGGCTAAATGACACCGCGTTGCAAGCGGACTTGGGCAAATTGTACGGGTTACTGTGTTTACCCCGCAGTCTGCCTTTGAGACTGATGTGGCACCGGTGTCTGAACTGTTGGCTCAACTGGGACAGCCAGACTATGTCTCTGAGCTGGAACTGGATGCTTCACCACAGCATCAGGAACTGAGTCCGTTGGTACCACTTCCACGCTACCAATTCCTTCATCCACACCTCTATCCACTGTAGTTAGTGGCTCATCAACGCTCTCGCATACTCCAAACTCAGGCTCTATTGATATCTCTACCTGCGGATTGGATTGTTCTGGACTTCCTTCCACCGAGGGCATTGACTGTTCTCTTATAGCTCGCCATGTCTCCTCCACAACTACACACTCAAGGTCTGAAAGCACTGATGGTTTCTCGAACAATGTACTCTTCTTTGCACACCTCCTCCCTCTGGTTCCACCACATTTGTAGTTCCTTGAACCTCTTTCACTTCGTAAACTTCTGGTGCCCACGCGTCTTGGATCTTGTTTCTTCCTGCAGGACAGTGCCTCAAGTACACTTGGTGTCCAACAGCGACTTCTGGGCAATACACCTCACTCTCATGCCTGGCTGTTTGTTCTGCTGCTTTTTTCTCTGCATACTCTCTCGCTCTAGCATGGGCGTCTTGGAGTCGCTCCCGATGAAAAGACAACCAGTTGGATTCCGTGCCTTCCTCAGGCTCCCGTCCCAACAATGCATCAACTGGAAGGTGCGGTTGTGTGCCAAACAACATGTAATATGAGGAATATCCCGTGGAGGAGTAAGGCGTCACGTTGTAAGCATACACCACCTCTGGCAGGTGTTCAGGCCACGTCCTCTTCTTGTCCGGTGGTAACGAGGGCCGCAGGTCATGCAGCGTGCGGTTGAATAGCTCACAATGGGGGTTCCCCATGGGTGATACGGAGTAGTTCTTGACTTCCGTATTCCATACAATCTGCAAACACATCATCGACTACCCGATACAGTAATCCTCCATCGTCCTTTATCTTGTCCCATTGCTTGAGCTATGACCTTACTTGCCGAGGCAAATCTCGTGTCTCGCGGATGGAAGGCTTCCTCTTCGCCTGCCAAAAACGTTTTAGGATACTCAGGGCAGGGTGGGCATCCTGAAAGCGACAGAGTTCCTCCTTTGTATACCCAGGTAATGTTGGAGTGTTTCCAAGGACAGGTTCTGGACTAACTTCCCCCTGAATCAACTCCACTGGCACCAGTCTAGCCGTTGCAAAGTCTGGTTCTACAGCCATTCCCTGTATTTCATTGCAAATGGCCACACAGCCATCGTACTCTGCATCTTTGGTCACTATCTCCGCATCTTCCTGCTCTGGCCTCCGGGAGAGAGCATCAGCCGCAGTATTACAACGCCCTGGCCGGTAGCGGACCCCAAAATTGAACACAGCCAGCTGTGCCACCCACCTTTGCTCCACTGCTCCCAACTTAGCCGTGTTAAGATGACAGAGTGGGTTATTGTCTGTGAGTATAGGGAACCAAGATCCCTGCAGATAACCTCTGAACTTTTATGCTTAAGCCCACTTTAACACCAAGAGCTCTAATTTCATGCTGCTGTAGTTCCGGTCGTTGTGTTCGGCACCTCTCAACCTTAGAAAAAGCGTAGGCTATGACCTTATTTCTCCAACTCTGGTGCTGGTACAAGACAGCGCCCAAACCCAAGCTACTGGCATCTGTCTCCAGCATGAACGAAAGAGAGAAGTCAGCATATCCCAGCACTGGAGCGCAAGTCAGCTTCCTCTTCAGGCGCTCAAATGCCTGTTGGCACTCAGATGTCCAAGAGCCCTTGAACAACTTGTTGCACAGGGACCCCTACCCTTTTTTGTGCACATATTCACGACATTGTGCAAAGGTCCTGCCACCTTGGAGAAACCCGCTATAAACCAGTGGTAATAACTGCAAAACCCCAAAAATTATTGCAGTTCCTTCACGGTGCTAAGCACTGGCCACTGCACCACTGCACTGATACAGTCAGGGTTAAGGCCTACCCCTTGGGCCGATACTCTGTGCCCCAGAAACTTCACCTCTGCTTGGAGAAAGTGGCATGTCTCCACTTTAATCTTCAACTCGGACTCCCTCAGCCGGAGGAGCACTGTATCAAGTCTGGACAAGTGGGTCTCGAATGTACTAGAATAGACCAAAAGATCATCCAAGTAAACAAGGACCATTTGAAACACCAGATTGCCCATTACGGCCTGCATGAGTCTCTGGAATTCCGCCGGTGCATTGCAGAGACCGAACGGCATCCGTTCATACTCATACAGCCCGAATGGCATGACGAAGGCAGTCTTATGTCGATCCTTCTCGTGGATAGCTACTTGGTAATAGCCGCTTGCCAGGTCTATGGTAGAAAACACCTGTGTCTTATACAGCGCATCTGGGCTCTCGTTGATCCGCAACAGGGGAAACAGACCACCCCCTTTGTCTTGGGTAACTCTTTATGTACTCGAACCTGAACCGTGGCAACCGAGGCAGCAGGTACACGTTTTGAATTTTCCGGCTAGTCGAACTGTAGAGCCTTCCCCAATTAGTACCTCTGCATTTGCCCATGGCACATTCCAAGAACCGCTCTTTAGTCAGAGAACTGCTGCTTGAGCCATGGAAAGCCCCTCTCATTAATCGGCTCTGCGCAAAGGAGGAACCCCTACTTGCCCTTCATGTTTGTGCTGCAGTGTGCACTGGCGGGCTATATGTTCCACACCTTCACACCTAAGCAAATAGGCTTACCGTCTCGGGTATATCTGGGCTTAATTTTATCTCTTTGGGGCCTTTCTGTGCCCAAACTGGCTCTTTGAGTCGTAAGGCTATGTACCGCATTAGTTAGATCCCCGATTGCTTTTCCTTGTTGCGTCACTACTTTAACTACATCTTGCAAGACAGTGTTCTGGTCATTTGAAGAAGATGCGGACACACTTGTGATCTTGCACCATCCTCAACCCCCAGGCTCAGCAGACAATGACTCCTAGCAATAATCTCCCCACGGGGAAGCTCTTCTGCACACCACAACAGAGCCTCTTCTCTTACCTCAAAAAGCGTCACACGAGGCCGGTCCCGCACCATTTTGCACAGTTCTCGCCGAAGTATAGTGTCTCTTACCCCCTCCACAAACTGATCCCTTAGCGCTAGCTGCACATCAGGCACTGCATTAGACGTCTGTTGAAGTGCCACATTTAACATTGTTGACAAGGCATGCGAAAACTCCCGCAGATCCTCCCCTTTAACTGCTTCCGTGCATAGAAGGCGTGTAACAGCTGAGGGGTTGTCCGCTTCTCTCGAAAAAAGGCCTTCAAGCTAATCAAACAGGTTCCGAGTAATGGCATCCCCCCTCCCCTCGCACAATTTAACCAAACACATTTAATCAAGTGTCGATTCCCTTAAGTGTGACAAAATAAAATCTACTTAATCCTCTTCACTCAATCCCCTTACCGAATTACTCAATCGAGTTCCTCAATAAACTGGTCAACAGTCTGACAGTCTTTAATAGAGTCACCACTGTAAGGAACAATTTGTCTTTCTCTGGGAATATAGACATATGATCTAGAATTCACTGTGCTCAGACTAGCAAGTGTTGACATCACCTGATCGTGTCTCCTCCCCAGCTCGGAGCTGTAGGAAAGGGTTACCTCTTCCATCGTCATCAGCCCTGAAGGTGGCGCCAGCCCCTTGGCTGTCGACCTCCTGGGTTCCCACCTCCTCAGGAGCTTCTTCCTCCATAGCTCTATATCTCAGTTATAAGGAGTCTCAGTCTCTGCAAAGTTCAGCCACAAACACAGTCCAATGCAACCTCCTCATTTCAGCAGATCCTGGCACTCTGGCTCCTTGTCCTCCCACAGTCCTTCCTGGCTCGGTGCACAGCTCTCTCTGCTGACTCTGGCCCGCAATCCTCCTTCACCACTACCGTTGTTTATTTCCCCGCTTACGCTAACAGCATATTCGATTTGATGAAAAAAAGAAAAAAAAAACCTACCCACAATAGGAAACCCGTAGAAGGAACTATCCCACTTCTGACACCAAATAGATGTGGCCAGTTAAATGTGTTCACTATAAAAAACTCAAACACAGCCAGACATCTAAAAAAAGGATTCTTTATTTCCGACCGCGTATGAGAAAGACACAGCGTTAACACCTGAGGTTTCCATTTGAGGGTAGGTGTATGAACCAAATTTAGACAGCGAAAAAACACAAAAAGGAAACATGTTCCTATAAATTTACAGAAACATTCCCAAAAATAAAGTATACATAACTATCTGTAAGAATACTTAAACCCTGAATAAACAACGGCAGTGGCTTTTTATGCTTTCTGGATAAAGAACAAAACACAGAAACATTATTAAAGATACATTCTCATAAGCCACACACACTTGTAAGATCAGAAGTAAACAGATTTTACACTCTTCACATTACCAGTGAAATACTATATTATATTCCATCACTTAAAACAGAGTATTAATAAACTTGAATGAACACAGACATCAAAAACAGTACATAGCTCATAATCTATTTTCTTTGAATGAATATAAGCATTTACAATCAAGAATAATAAAAATGACACTCACTCTGTGACGCGCTGCACTGCACTGGAAAACTCATGCAGCTGTCAACTCAAGTGTGCACTCACGTGTCCTCAATCTCCCCTCTGATATTATTTTATTAAAAGAGAAAGAAGTATTGTTTACTTTCCCTTAACAACACCACATGCATACAACGATTCAAACAACACTCAATGATCACACGGAACAATTACTCACGCTCAATCTCTGTCACTGCAGCCTGTACGATCTCATCACATGGAAATCTCTTGTATTCGAGAGAAATAAATAATCGTGCGATAGAACTGCTCCACAGACTCAAACACCTGAATGAGTCTTTCCCCTTTTCTTTCAGAAAAAACAGCGTTATTTCTAAACTCACACACTGCAGCTCACATGCGCTCAGGGATTTCTATCGTAACACTATTCAATTATTCTTCATTTTACATTTGCATCATGTGCCCTCCAGTCATATTAACTATGACTTGACTATAAAGTAATAGTTTGTTAATGATTTGTAAATACTTAATTACTTATACTTATAATGTGTTACCAGCTAATCAATAACTACTATTTTTTCATACCGCCCAGAGGACTACTAAGAAGTACTATATACAGGTTCATAATTAATATGAATAATGCATAATCTATAGCCTAATTAATTTTAAAGTGAAGGTAATGGTAACCCACTAGTAATGACTCAAGTATTACCAAATACTTCAGAAGGAATCACTAATTATTTGGATCAGTATTCTAAAGTGAAAAGCATGATAACTCCCCTATGACTGAAGAGATTGTAGAATTTTTTTTTTTTTTTTTTTTTTTTATGGTAATATTAGTTGTTGCTGTTGTAGTAGTAGTAGCTGTAAAGTTCCCTTTCAAGGGAACTCGCGTTGCGTCAAAATTGACGCTATGGGGAATGCCTTGCGTGATGATGTCTTAAAGCACATGTAAAATCAGTCCAATGGTGTGGCGGAACGTCAGAGGCGGGTGACGTCACGTACCAGGAAACTATAAAGCCTGCCTGAAAACAGAAAGCGAAAGCTTCTGTGTCTTCAGTAGCGCTCTTTGTGAACTTGTCAGTCTTATTTGGTGTTGTCTGTCTTTATAACAACTTGTGTACTTTACAAGCACTATGGTGAGCAAGCAGCAGTTTAAACAGTGTGTCCATCCCTGCCCGCGTTATTTAACGGGAGGTGATACTCACGTTTTATGTGTTGCTTGTTTGGGTGAGGAGCATGCCCAGTCAGCACTCGAGGGTGCTGGCTGTGAGCATTGTGATGCGCTGCCTTTGCGTACGCTCCGATCCCGCCTGGCGTTCTTTAGCGAGGACGCTCAGGCTCGCGTTCCCCAGGGCTCTGGTCCCCGATCACAGACCTGGGGTTCGCAGATGGATGTATCAGCGGGGTTTGAGACGGGCTCTGCCCTATCTCAACCTTCACCTGATAGATCCAGTGCCTCTTCTCGGGGTGTGGAAGCACGCGTTGCGGTTCCTTCCCCCCCGATTGAGGCACCAATACTGCAACTATCCAGTTCTGAGGAACTGGATGTTGTTAGTGTTGAAGCTGAGTCTGAGGATTCGCCACCTCAGTCTCATGCGTTTGAAGAGCTCTTAGAGGTGGTGACTAGAGCTGTGGAGAGATTATGTATTGAGTGGCCAGCTGATAAACAGGACGTTCGTTCGAAAAGTAAACTCGACCAACGTTTCCTGCCCACCAGATCACAGCCTCAGCGCAAGAGCCTGCCGTTTTTCCCTGATCTCCACACCGAGGTGTCGAGATCGTGGGAGAAACCGGCTTCATACAGAGTATATAACACACAGACATCTAATTACTCTTCCATCTCTAACTATAAAGAGTATGGTTATGGGGAAATGCCGAAGGTGGAGGAGATGCTCGCGAGCTATCTCTCTCCAGCGACGGCATCTTCTCTAAAGGCTCCCGTGCTGCCCACAAAGCCCGTCAGAGTAACATCCGCTCTGGTGGGCAAAGCTTATTCTGCCGCTGGTCAGGCTGCAGCGTGCCTTCACACCATGTCTCTGTTGCAAGCCTACCAAGCAGAATTATTGAGTGATTTAGATGAGGGCGGGGGTATTGGACCTGAGGTAGTTTGTGAACTACGTAGAGCCACAGATTTGTCTCTCAGGGCCACCAAGGAGACCGCTAAATCAATCGGTCGGTCTATGGCAGCCCTGGTGGCCACTGAGAGGCATCTGTGGCTCAACCTCAGTAACATTAAGGAGAGAGAAAAGAACTTTCTGTTGGACGCGCCTATTTCTACGTCTGGTCTCTTTGGAAATGCGGTTAACACTGCGGTTGAGAAATTTCAAGAGGCATCTAAGCAGGCAGCTGCCCTTCAAAAACTCCTTCCCCGCCGCTCTTATCAAGAGGCTGCTGAGCGGGAGCAGCCTCACACATCCTCGTGAGACTGGTACCTCTAGTAGAATCTTTGACAGCGTCGAAGCTACTGCCAAATGTTTCTCGTTGGGTTCTGCAGACCGTAGAAAAAGGGTATCAAATACAGTTTGGGTCTCGCCCACCTCGGTTTATGGGGGTCCTATCCACATTGGTGGCCCCCGAGCAGGTTCTGGTTATGGAACAAGAAGTGAACACTCTGTTAGAGAAAGGGGCCATAGAATATGTACCTCCCTCCAACAGGGAAACCGGGTTTTACAGTCGGTAATTCATAGTTCCAAAAAATGACGGGGGATTGCGTCCCATTCTGGATCTTCGAGTTCTAAACGAGTCAGTTATGCAGCTCAAGTTCAAAATGTTAACACTGAGACAGATCGTGCCACAGATCAGGTCCGAGGACTGGTTTGTCACGATAGATCTCAAAGATGCATATTTCCATGTTTCCATCCGTCCATATCACAGGAAGTTCCTGAGGTTTGCTTTCGGGGGCAAAGCTTACCAATATCGAGTTCTTCCATTCGGTCTAGCTTTATCACCCCGCACTTTCACCAAATGCGTGGATGCAGCTCTGGCGCCCCTGCGCCTTCAGGGTATTCGCATCATGAATTACATAGACGATTGGTTGATTCTAGCTCAGTCGCATCAGTTGGCGGTTCGGCATCGAGATGTCGTTCTCGCACACATGAAAGAGTTGGGGTTACGGCTAAACGCCAAGAAGAGTGTACTCACTCCACTTCAGAGGACCACTTTTCTGGGTGTAGTTTGGGATTCGGTGTCGATGCAGGCGCGCCTGTCACCGCCATGCATAGAGTCCATCCTTGCAGCTGTAAAGAGTATAAAGCTAGGCCAGTCACTCACTGTAAAACAGTTTCAGAGACTGTTGGGTCTCATGGCAGCCGATTCCAACGTGATACCTTTTGGACTACTGCACATGAGGCCCCTACAGTGGTGGCTCAGGACCAAGGGGTTTTCCCCGAGGGGCAACCCATTTCGCAAAATCAAGGTCACGCGGCGCTGCTTACGTGCCCTGGTTATGTGGAAGAAACCTTGGTTCCTGTCCCAAGGTCCCGTGCTGGGAGCTCCTTGTCATCGCAAGATGCTAACGACGGATGCTTCCCTCACGGGTTGGGGAGCGATCCTTCAGGGTCGTTCAACTCAGGGTCTGTGGAGAGACCATCATCTATCATGGCACATCAACCGCCTGGAGATGTTGGCTGTATTTCTAGCTCTCAAGCATTTTATCACAGATCTCAGGGGACACCATGTTTTAGTTCACACAGACAACACATCGGTAGTCGCCTACATAAATCATCAAGGGGGTTTGCGCTCACGCCCGTTATGCAAGTTGGCACGCCATATCCTCTTGTGGTCCCAGGACAAGCTGTTGTCGCTCAGAGCAGCTTACATCCCTGGGGACCAGAATTTAGGAGCAGACATTCTGTCGAGACAGAGGCTGAGGCCAGGGGAATGGAGGCTCCACCCCGAGGTGGTGGAGCAGATATGGAGGGTGCTTGGCCGAGCACAAGTGGATCTGTTTGCGTCTCGAGAGACGTCTCACTGTCCACTTTGGTTCTCCCTCACGCATCCAGCTCCTCTCGGACTCGATGCTATGGTACAGACGTGGCCGAGGCTACGTCTATACGCTTTTCCCCCAATTGCTCTGCTCCCGGGAGTTCTGGAGAGAGTTCGCAGGGACCGGATTCGCCTAATTCTTGTAGCCCCGCGCTGGCCGGGCAGAGTTTGGTTCCCCGATCTTGTGTCTCTCCTCGACGGGCCACCTCTGGAGCTACCCGTCAGGAGGGACCTGCTGTCCCAAGCGGAGGGCTCGATATTTCACCCCCGACCAGAACTGTGGAAGCTGTGGGCTTGGCCTCTGAGGGGGCCCAGCTCATAGAGTCAGGTCTCTCAACTGAGGTTGTTGAGACCATTCTACAGTCCAGAGCTCCCTCCACGAGGAAACTTTATGCCCTGAAGTGGAGAGTATTCACTTCATGGTGTAGTGACCGTCGGTTGGAACCAGTTAACTGCCCAGTTGGTACAGTGCTGGAGTTCCTGCAAGAGCGGTTCACTGCAGGTCTGACCCCGTCCACTTTAAAGGTCTATGTGGCGGCCATAGGTGCTTACCACATTCCTTTGGGTGGAATGTCTGTGGGGAAAGACCCCTTGGTATCTCGTTTCCTTCATGGCACTTTGAGGCTGAGGCCTGCAGTTCGCTCTAGGGTGCCTCCATGGGATTTGTCCATTGCTCTGCAAGGCCTTTCCCTGGCCCCTTTTGAGCCTATTGAGGAGGTTCCGGCTAAGTTTCTGACTCTGAAAGCTCTCTTTCTTCTTGCCATTTCTTCTCTCAAGAGAATAGGGGATCGTCAAGCACTTTCGGTTGCCCCATTGTGTTTAGAATTTGCACCCGGCATGGTCAAGGCATTTCTGCATCCAAGACTGGGTTATATCCCCAAGGTCCCCACTAATGTGGCCAGACCTATTGTACTGCAGGCCTTCTGTCCTCCTCCCTTTCAAAATGCGGACCAGGAGACGAATAATTTGCTTTGCCCAGTGCAGGCATTAGACACCTATGTCCACAGAGCTGCCCTGTGGCGTAAATCCGATCAGTTGTTTGTGTGTTTTGGGTCCCCGAATAAGGGGTCCCCGGTGTCTAAGCAAAGGATGAGCAAGTGGGTGGTTGAGGCCATCTCACTTGCTTATGAGGCGGCCGGGCAGCCCTCCCCTATGGCTGTCCGGTCCCACTCTACAAGGAGTATGGCGGCCTCCAAGGCCCTCATATCTGGAGTTTCTTTACAGGACGTTTGTGATGCGGCAGGCTGGTCCTCACCGCACACCTTCGTCAGATTTTACTCTTTGGATCTAGACTCTACTCCAGGGTCTCAGGTTTTGTCATCCTAGTGCTGCTCACTCGATTCACACAGGACAGACATTTGTAGCTATGGTGGCGTTGGTATAGACGTTCCCCATAGCGTCAATCTCGACGCAACGCGAGTTCCCTTGAAAGGGAACGCCTCGGTTACGACTGTAAACTCGGTTCCCTGAAGAGGGAACGAGCGTTGCGTCACCTTGCCATATCTCCTTCATGCCTGTCAGCGACTACTTCAGACTTTACGAAGCTTTCGCTTTCTGTTTTCAGGCAGGCTTTATAGTTTCCTGGTACGTGACGTCACCCGCCTCTGACGTTCCGCCACGCCATTGGACTGATTTTACATGTGCTTCAAGACATCATCACGCAAGGCGTTCCCCATAGCGTCAATCTCGACGCAACGCTTCTTCCCTCTTCAGGGAACCGAGGTTACAGTCGTAACCGAGGCGTTTTTGAGACATGGCTGATTTTGTGATGAAGGGTTTAGCCCCAATGAGTGGAAAAGGCATGTCCAATCCTTCTCTTGTAGAGCTATAGTCCATTGAAGTCATGTCAGAAAGATTGAACACACATGATGAACCACCACAAAGTCATAATTATGACTGGGATTTTCTTTGAGCCCAGAGTTTCTGAGTTGGGGTCGTGTCTGTGTTGACAGTAAAATTGTAGAATGATATTTTTAAAATATTTATGTACAATAAAACCAACTAAGTAGCATTTTTTTATCATATTTGTCAAAAGTGGTATTCATTTTAATGAGAAAAAAACAATATACTATAATCCTTATTAAATTAAATTATTTTCACATGAAAGCTTATTAATGTGATACCCTGAGTGTAAGTGTGTATAAAACGTAAAGTTCAAATTAAAATGATAACCTTTATGCCTTCATGTTATTGCATCATAGTTAAGACAAAAGTAATGGTGTCAAAAGACTAACCAAGTCTGTTCCACTTGACTGTTTGGCCAGTCAAGCCTGCACATGTGAGCCGTGATGTTCGACTTGTTGATTGGCACCAGTATACTGAACACAGGATAGGGCACCATAATACCCACAGATAGTACCCATGTGGCAGCGATGACCTTGTAGGCATGAGAACGGGTCTGCCATGCCCTTGACTTCAGCGGGTTGCAAATGGCACTGTATCTTTCAGTAGCAATGGCCACTAGACTGAAGGTGGAGATGCTGACTGACATTCCTGTGTAGACAAGAGAAGGATATAAATTAATATGTAATCATATATAATGCAATGCTCATAAACTCAAAATATTTGTGTATATTATAATATAACATAATCTATGTACTAATCTTAAAGGTGCCCTAGAATGTGAAATTGAATTTATCTTGGCATAGTTAAATAACAAGAGTTCAGTACATGGACATGACATACAGTGAGTCTCAAACACCATAGTTTTCTCCTTCTTATTTAAATATCGTTTTTGAAAAACACCCCTGAAAAACAGGTGAATCTCCACATAATACCGACTGTGACGCAACAGTCGGGATCATTAATATGTACACCTCCAAAAATTTGCATATGCCAGCCCATGTTCAATGCCAGGCGGAACTGTGCAGCCGAATCATCGGAAGTT
This sequence comes from Squalius cephalus, assembly GCF_949319135.1. Lineage (NCBI taxonomy): Eukaryota > Metazoa > Chordata > Actinopteri > Cypriniformes > Leuciscidae > Squalius > Squalius cephalus. The sequence continues at coordinate 34,600,727 of NC_137123.1, read as the reverse complement.
CTGCAGGTGAAGAAACAAGCGAGCATCATAGGGAAAATGGCAGATCTGTCTATAATCTATCTATCTATCTATCTATCTATAATCGGATACCGCTACAGTTTAATTCGAAGTTGTTAGTTTGCTCTGCCCATTTCACCACGGACTGTTTTTCTAACCTGGAACAATATCAAGCAGCCAGGCTTCTCTCAGCGTATCATACTGACGAAGGGGGCAATTTCAACTAACGTTATATTCCCGCAAGCGGTAAGTAGTGATTTTATTAACGATAATTTACACTGTGTTATCTAGATCCAGCGCGATATTGTTTTTTCCTCGAGAGACATCATGGCTTGCGAACGAAGCATGGCAGTTGCTCAGTGTTTGGATGTACAAATGAACACAAAAGTATTTTTTTAGTTCCTTAATCCGAGCCTCTGGAGAACCAGTGGGTTATGTGAATTTCTGATGCGTAATTGTTCAAGTTCAGACAGATAATCTTTCTCTCAAAGTCGTTCAATACTGTTTATGCATCAGTAAATCAAGCCAGTGACTAAACGCTCAACTTCGCGTCATTTCTCGCAGAAACTGCGTTGCAGTGATAAGATCTTCATTCACACGATCAACAGGCTGTCATCTGCTCAATGCTCATAACTGCAACCATTTATGTGATGGGAATAGATCTAAATACTTAAAAAACTTCTCACGATTCGTTAATCTCGATAGCTGTAATAGTAAAAACGTATAAAAGCTGTAATAGTAAAAGTTTTCCAGATAGTTCTACATGTAATGCCAGATATTTCATATGCAAGCATGTCAGCCAATCACAGCAGAGGGCGTTTACTCTGAAGTCTCTCAGCAGACACGCCCCTTCAAACAGAGTGTTCAAATCAGAGGATGAAATCAGGCTAGGAAATATGCCTATTATTTCTAAATTATAACAACTTTAGATCTAAAAAACATACTAACATTATAAGGGCACCCCAGGAAACATTATAAAATAATAAAACAATCAATTCTAGGGCACCTTTAAAGCTAAAAAAAGGATACACTTTGAATACTGTTCATTTAAAGAAAAGTAATTGCTGGATAAGATGATAGGTAGTAGGTACAGTATTAACCTTCGTCAGTTCTCCACCTACCAGTCTGTATTCCACCATGTATTCACCATACATTTTTTTTTTTTTTTTTTTTTTTGGTTGTGTATTTTATGATTATGTTGTTGTGCACCAGAGTTTTTCTTACAAGCACTCCTACCCCTCCTAATTTCATCAGATTCAAACACTAAGGCTTGTGGAAGCTCTTGGTTTGAGAGCTGCAGCTAATAGGGTTTGCATCATGAATATGTATATTATGCAGCGTTTGCTACATTTTGCTTTGGCACACTTTACAAATCATTTTAATGTATGCAACCATTTAAAAAACAACAACTCAGATTCACCCCAGAATTGATTGTAAACTTCCTTTGATGAATTACTTTTCACTGAAAAAGTATGCTTTTTTATGCCAATGTTTTTCTGTGCTTATTTCATTATGTTGCACGGTTTAATGCTAATGAGAAACCAGGCCTGCTACTGCAGAACCTCTGTTGATTATCCAACGACTAGGGCAGATGGATTTCTGAGTGAGATTGCCCAAGTGAATTTCTTAAAAACTTAAGTCCATGGTAAAAAAAAAATATATATATATATATATATATATATATATATATATATATATAAATATATATATATATATATATATATATATATATATATATATATATATATATATATATAAATAATAATAATAAACAAGATGAAATGCAAGAGTACCAAAGATAATTCAGTTTACTGGGTGAGATGGAAAATACAGTTCCCTTTCGAAGGGAACTCGACACTACGTCATTGACGCTTTGGGGAACGCCTCAGGTGTCTGAGTGACAGGTGTCTGAAATCAAATATCAACTCACAGCAATCATGTTGACCGGCGACAGCCCGTGAATCATCAGCTTGAATGATGAGCGCGCGACCTGGATGTATAAAAAGGGCGCCTTGAAACCGTGACAACATCCTTTTCGTCTTCAGGGACTGTTTGAAATCGCTGAAACGCGCAGAGAAGAAGGAGAATTTTCGCAAGTGTGCAGACCCATGCCCAAGATATTTGACATCGGGTGAAACACACACGTTCTGTGCGTTTTTGGCTTGGGAGAAGAGCACGCACGAGAGGCTCTCGAGAGAGTCTCTTGTGCAAACTGTGAGCGTTTTTTCATTTGAAGACTCTCCACTCTCGTCGGACCCTTTTCTCGAGGGAGGAGGGTTCAGCATCTGAGCCCCGTGGTGCACGCGATCTGTGAAATAATACTGTTTGGGTGCGAGGCATTCACAGTCAGCTCCTGAGAGTGCTGGCAGTGTTCATTGAGAAATATCTCGGTGCGCGTGCATCCGTGCGCTGTCGGATGTTTCAACCTTGCACCTGTTGACTTTCTTCTCGAGGGATGAAAGCCAAATATATTTTAAACGGCTCGAATCTCGCGTTTGCCGAGGCAGTGTGTAGATTACGAGAACGTATAGATAAATATCAAAACAGTATTGTCTGGTGATTATGGCTGCATTTAATTCTATGGAATTAAAATGATGGAATATTATCTGACTTTAAGAAGTTAGATATTTTAATTCAGCCTACCATCCAGAACGTGTTTCACTTATCCAGTGTTTTTTTTTTAAAAAAAAGACTGCATTTAATTCTGAGGAATTAAAAAAAACAAAAAAAACAAAACATATGTGGTAATAGGTAATAGGCTTCACCAGGCCTTCCTGAATATGAGCTCCCATATACTGTGGCTTATCAGGTCAGAGGCCTCACTAGGCCTTCCTGAGTGTGAGCTCCCATATACAGTGGTTATCGGGTGATAGGCCTCACCAGGCCTTCCTGATTATGAGCTCCCACATACTGTGGTTATCAGGTCATAGGCCTCAATAGGCCTTCCTGAATATGAGCTCCCACATACAGTGGTGGAATATGAGCTCCCACATACTGTGGTTATCAGGTCATAGGCCTCACTAGGCCTTCCTGAATATAAGCTCCCACATACAGTGGTTGAGTATGAGCTCCCACATACTGTGGTTGAATATGAGCTCCCACATACTGTGGTCGCCAGGTTATAGGCCTCACCAGGCCTTCCTGGTTATGAGCCTCCACATGTCAGGTTACAGGCCTCACCGGCCTTCCTGATTGTGAGCTCCCACATACTGTGGTCATCAGGTTACAGGCCTCATCCGGCCTTCCTGGTTATGAGCTCCCACATACTGTGGTCGCCAGGTTACAGGCCCCATCCGGCCTTCCTGGTTATGAGCTTCCACATACTGGGGTATCAGGTTACAGGCCTTACTAGGCCTTCCTGAATATGAGCTCCCACACACGGTGGTCGCCAGGTTACAGGCCTCGCCAGGCCTTTCTGGTTATGAGCTCCCACATACTATGGTCGCCAGGTTACAGGCCTCACCGGCCTTCCTGGTGATGGGCTTCTACATGTCAGGTTACAGGCCTCACCTGGCTTTCCTGAATGTGAGCTCCCACATACTGTGGCCGCCAGGTTACAGGCCTCACCCAGCCTTCCTGAGTATGAGCTCCCACACACCATGGTCGCAGGTCTTCCTAGTTATGAGCTTCCTCATGTCAGGTTACAGGCCTCATCCGGCCTTCCTGAATGTGAGTACCCACATACTGTGGTCACCAGGTTTCAGGCCTCATAGGCCTCCCTGAGTATGAGCTCCCACATGCTGAGGTCGCCAGGTTTCAGGCTTCTCCGCCTTCCTGAGTGTTAAGCTCCCACATTCAGTGGTCACCAGGCTTCAGGCCTCCTAAGCCTTCCTGGTTATGAGTGTTCACATGTCAGGTTACAGGCCTCACCAGGCCTTCCTGAATGTGAACTCCCACTCACTGTGGTTGCTAGGGTATAGGCCTCACTGGTTGTGAGCTTCCACATGTCAGGATGCAGGCCTCATCAGGCCTTCCTGAATGTGAGCTCCCACGCATTGTGACTATCAGGTTACAGGCCTCGTCTGGCCTTCCTGATCATGGGTTCCCACATGCTGTGGTTGCCAGGTTACAGGCCTCACCGGCCTTCCTGGATACGAGCTCCCACATTCTGTGGTCGTCAGGTCACAGGCCTCAGCGGCTTTCCTGGGGATGAGCTCCGACTTAATGTGGTTGTCAGGTTATAGGCCTCACTAGGCCTTCCTGAATATAGAGTGATGAAGTACATGCACCTTTACTTCATCTATTTTTCTTTTTGGTACGTACGCTCCGTACCTTCTTAAACCCATACTTATGGTAAGTCACACGACTGAACGTCTTGTGTACTTTCTCAATCCATATTTTATGATAAGGGTCATGCGCTGTACGCTTCGGTCCCTTCCTATGTGGCTCAGACCCCGGTCTTTCACCTCGGGTCCCACTTTAGATGCGTCCTGTCATCGAAGTATGCTACGACAGACGCCTTTCTCTAGCTAACTTCCACATTCTGATGAGTTCCCACACACTGTGGTCACTGGGCTACAGGCCTCACCGGCCTTCCTGAGTATGAGCTCCCACATGCTGTGGTCGCCAGGTTAGAGGCCTCACCAGGCCTTCCTGGATTCGGAATGGCTAAGTATACGTACTGTTGTTTCGTGCACTTTCTAAAATCCATATTTATGGTAAGGGTTATGCGCTGTACGCTTCGTTCCCTTTTTTATGTGGTTCAGACTCCGGTTCTTCACCTTGGGTCCCACTCTAGATGCGTCTTGCTGTCGCAATGTATTACGACAGACGCTTCCCTCTTGAGCTATCTCCCACATTCAGGGGTTATCAGGCTACAGGCTTCATCAGGCCTTTCTGAAAGTAGCCCCCACATGGTGTGGTTGTCAGGTTACAGGCCTTACCTGGCCTTCCTGAATACGAGCTCCCACTTACTGTGGTTGCCAGGTTTCAGGCCTCACAGGCCTTCCTGAGTATGAGCTCCCACATACTGTGGTCGCCAGGTTACAGGCCTCACCGGCCTTCCTGAATGTGAGCTCCCACTTACTGTGGTGATCAGGTTACAGGCCTCACCCGGCCTTCCTGATATGAGCTCCCACCTATTGTGGTCGCCAGGTTAGAGGCCTCACCAGGCCTTCCTGGATTTGGACTGGCTAAGTACACGCACTTTCGTTTCGTGTACCTTCTAAAATCCATATTTATGGTAAGGGTTATGCGCTGTCCGCTTCATTCCTTTTTTTATGTGGCTCAGACTCCGGTTCTTCACCTTGGGTCCCACTCTAGATGCATCTTCTGTCGCAATGTTTTACGACAGGTGCTTCCCTTTCAAGCTATCTCCCACATTCTGTGGTTACAGGCCTCATTAGGCCTTTCTGAAGGTAGCCCCACATTGTGTGGCTGTCAGGTTACAGGCCTCTCCGGCCTTCCTGAATACGAGCTCCCACTTACTGTGGTCGCCAGGTTTCAGGCCTCACAGGCCTTCCTGAGTATGAGCTCCCACATACTGTGGTCGCCAGGTTACAGGCCTCACCGGCCTTCCTGATATGAGCCCTCATGTACTGGAGCTCCCCACATGAGGGGGTCATCAGGTCTTAGGTCTCAGTAGACCTTCCTGGTTTTGAACCCTCTCTTACTTCCCCAGTGTTCGGATCGAGCACTGGGTAGACCCGTGGATTGAGTGGACGACTTCCGTCGTTTCTTGAGGTTAAGTCACACTCTCCGGGAGATCCCGTCTCTGTGATCCGGAACTGAATGGTTTCTGCCAGCTCCGCAGGCCTTCGGTTTCTGGATGCCTTATCCAAGGCAACTTCCAGAGGCTCTGTCTCGGACAGACAGGCAATGGCCAGACTGTGTGTCTTAGTATAGATCACCAGGCCAGCCTGGTGGTATTTCAGGAGGTATGCTCCCCTGAATAGTGACTGGCTGGGGGTCCCTCAGGTTCCCTAGCCACATTCCCTAGAAGGGACCCCTTCTATTGGAAGTTGTGGTCCTAAGCCTTTGAGCTGGCCCAGATATACCCCCCATTAACTATGTTCTGGCGGTTTCTTGGTTCATTAGCTTGGGCTATGACCGGTAGGGAGTGCTGTCACTGACAGCCCGATGTGACCTAAGGGTGAGTGGTTCCAGTGTTTTCTGAATTACTGGTTCTGACAGTTGTCACTGCCTTTGGGCATGCACTCCCCTCAGCATGGTGGAGTGGGTATTTCGTTCCCCAAAGCGTCAATGACGTAGTGTCGAGTTCCCTTCGAAAGGGAACGTCTCAGGTTACGACTGTAACCTATGTTCCCTGAGAACAGGGAACGAGACACTACGTCTCCCTGCCATGCCTCGGGGCCTGCCTGCAACAGTCCCTTCAGACGATAGGATGTTGTCATGGTTTCAAGGCGCCCTTTTTATACATCCAGGTCGCGCGCTCATCATTCAAGCTGATGATTCACGGGCTGTCGCCGGTCAACATGATTGCTGTGAGTTGATATTTGATTTCAGACACCTGTCACGCCTGAGGCGTTCCCCAAAGCGTCAATGACGTAGTGTCTCGTTCCCTGTTCTCAGGGAACATAGGTTACAGTCGTAACCTGAGACGTTTTTTAGTTTAGTTTTTTGTTTTTAAGTGTATAGTGTCTCCAACATGTTCTTATTATTGCAATGTATTGGCCTACCCCTGGGTTTTAGATCCGCTCGACTTTGTTTCATATATACAGTGGCTGTATATCTACTCTGCTTGTTTTTGCCAAGACCACACACACTCTGAACTTTTCAAAGTAGACCTTCAGGGAAATATTCAGTGCACGACCACAACGCATGATGTAGTCAGCCGGATCCGGGCCTTATCCAGATCAGATGGAGGACCTGCGCCTAGACACGACCACAACGCATGATGTAGTCAGCCAGATCCAGGCCTTATCCAGATCAGATGGAGGACCTGCACCGAGACACGACCACAACGCATCACTGAAGTGTCAGCAGAGATTGCACTGATCCTCAACAAACCCGTCTCGATACCGGCGTGATGACTCCGATCAAACAGATGGAACTGGATAATATTCTGAATGTTCCAAACCAATCTGACTTCTGACCTATAATGCTTCTTGAATCATAATCATACACTGTTCGTTTGTTGGCCAGAGGAGATCTGGCCCCCCGACTGAGCCTGGTTTCTCCCAAGGTTTTTTTCTCCATTCTGCCACCTGATGGAGTTTTGGTTCCTTGCCACTGTCGCCTTTTTTGCCTTTTTTCACCTTTGTTGCCATTGGCTTTTGGCTTGCTTAGTTGGGGACATTAAATTTAATTTCATTTTCAACAATAATATTGATCTGCCTGCATTGACACCATTATATGAGAACTGAACTGAGCTGGACGATGACATCACGGTTTTCTCCAGAGCAGCTATATAAATGAACTAAATTAATACAATTTTTACAACAAAAATGTAACATCACAGAACTTACTTAAGCTGGATGTGACACTATTTTCTTCTGGAAACAAACTGTGTTGCATTATTTTCCAGTTATCTCTGTAAAGCTTCCTGTTATCTCTGTAAAGCTGCTTTGAAACAATCTGTATTGTAAAAAGCGCTCTATAAATAAATGTGACGTGACTTGACTTGACAGTGTGACATGTTTAAGAACTTTGCAAAGACAAATCTCTGAAGCTCTTTGACGGTTAAACGGTCAACGTTTGACTCTATTCAGTCTGAAACTATTACATTCCACATAAAGCTATTTTACTGGGATTTTTTTTCTTTTGATAAAGGAAACTAAAATAAATTTAGGCTATATTTTTCACATTAACAAGATACATTGTATGCGTTCTATGCTCCCAGAAGTATTCCATATCAAATTTGCATCTCAAAAGAATTCACACTGTCTGAAAATGATGCCTAATTTAAAACTCAATTAAAACGGCGGTGTACACAAATGTTGCAGCCATTGTAACTGCATTTACCAATCGCACAGACAGTGATTTGTGCTCTGAGGTCATTTCCTTTCTTGTGGGTAGACATTAGCAAATATGACCACTGAGGGTTGAAATCAATGGCTCATAATGGTTTTGTGCATTGATTGCCACTGGCTGACTAAAACTAGGAGCCAGATTAAGATTAATGCAATAATGTGAGCAAGGTAATACAAGAGAAAGCCACAGAATGCCAGTGAAGCTGTAGAATGTGATGGAATGTTCTCACATGTGGGGGTGGGGTGACAGCGTGCTCTTCCACTGACTCAAGGCCAACGCTTTGCCGTGTGAGAATGACTTATTGCTGTCCAGCTCAGTGACAAGTAAATTCAGAGACGAACTGCTGATTTGGTTCCAGGCTGTGCTACACAGATCCTGAAGACTTATAGCTTCTATATTATGAAACACTTATAAATATGTATAACACTGTGTAAGGGATGATGAACAATACACCAGACAGTCCATTTATTTGGACCTTGGCAATCATCCCGGAGGGGTTAATTTTGCAATAATGACCTAATTGTACATTTTTCCACGTATAATATTGTTGACTTGTTGACAAATGAGTAAATAAATGGACAAAAATATAGAATTGAGAATAAATTCTATGTGAGAAGAAAAATACTGCAGAGTGATGTAACAAACTAGCAGAGTGTAGGAGATTGGTTGCCAGGGACAACAGTATACAGCTTAATGGTTTGACTACAGAGTGCTGCGTTTGACCAATCAGAACAATCAGAATCAAGTATTCCAGAGAGCTGCACTGTTAAAAAAATTTAGTGGGAAATTACAGTATATTCCAGGTTAATAATTGCTTATTATTTTTTGTGACTTTCACAGCAATTCCACAGTAGGACTTCTCTTGTATAACTGCACTCTTGGAAATCTCTTGATATTTCTCTGAATAGATTTCTTGATTCTTGTTGGTTTTATCTGTGCTGCTGTTCAGTGTCACCATTGTGTAAGTCGAGTACTGATGTCAGTGTTACGGTAAGTAGACACAGGAGAGGAAGATGGATGGTGAATAGTGATTTATTGACAACAAAGGTGCAGGGATGAGGTGAGCAGGGTAGCGGAGTCCAAAGGGTGATCTTGGTGGAGACAGAGGACATGGAGATCGCTGGAGACAGGGCGAATAGTCCACTTAGTGAAAATGAGGTCGGACCAGGAACTGTGGTGATGAGGGTAATGATGAGGTCCAGGTGTGAGTGATTTTGAATGATGTGCAGGTGGGAGCCAAGGAGTGTGATGGGAAATGTATTGCAGAGGCTGGTGACTAGGTTGATATGTGACAGAAGACCCTGGAGGCTGACGAGGGCGTGGCCTATTTGGAGCAGGAAGCCTCCAGGGCGGTGCTGGTTCATGTGGCCAGGGCGGAGTTGGCCATTCAGGCGACCAGGGCAGAGCCGGCAGCTCAGGAGACCAGGGCAGAGCCGGCAGCTCGGGAGACTCGTTCAGAGCCGGCAGTTTGGGTATATAGTCTATATAGTATATATATATATATATATATATATATATATATATATATATATAGTGCAGATGATGGTGACTAGGTTGATATGTGACAGTAGGTGCGTTTCCATCACAGATTTGCACAAAACGTTTGCGATTTTTTCTAAATACCGACAAAAAACTATTGCGAAATGATGGCGTTTCCATTAACTGATGTTATGCGACTAAAAGTCATTCCAAAAATCTTGGCAATGGACGTTGGTAGGTTTATGTATATCCCAGCCACTGAACTGGCCATTATTATTAATCGAAGGAGACGTAGGCGTGTTATCCAAGCATTAATGGCAAGGAAAGGCCATTATACTTGAGAGCGGCACATACTGTATGAGGTGTTTCTGGGTGTTTCTCCCTCATATCTGCTTCAAGGTCTTGATTGTGGCATTTCTTTGAGGTTTAGAATCCAGTATTCCTGTAATTCTTTTGTCTTTTATGAGTTTAATAAAGAACTCTGTCTCATATTCTGTCCAAACATACCATGTCATCTACGTCAGGTGACCTGTAAATGCGCAAAAACTGTTTCCATTGCAGTTTTGCAAAATATTTATTTTTCAAATTGCCTGAAAAACTGCCTCATGTGAGCGTAAAAACTTTTTTGTGATAAATGGGAGGTTTTGCGAAATAGACATGTTTCCATTGGGCGTATTTTCAATTCGCAATTTCAATTTGCGCAATTTGAAGGGTAATGGAAACGCGGCTGCTCTGTGCATCATTAGCTGATGGAAGAAAAAAAATATTGTGTTGCAAGATGATGTCACACCTTTCACATGATGTCACAAAGATAAATCTCAGCAGCTAAATGGAAATATCCATCTACAAACAATAATGAGTTTGAAATAAGATATTGATAAATCTTTATGTTGAAATAATGCTAATAATAGTACTTTGACTAATTTAAAATCAGCCAATTATCTTATTTTATATTCCACCTTTTCATTGTTTTAACAAATATTAATATCACACTTCTGACTTGGCTAGATCAGAAATTTCAATATGAATATACAAGGTCCAAGATTCCAAGCAAATAGAACACCAATCACCATTATTGTGACTTCAAAACGATTACAGTACTAAACAATATAATTTCTTACAGTAGCATGGTTAAAGACAACTTTACAATGTGAATTCACAATAAGACAAGAGCAGTAAATTCTTTGTTGTTTTTTTTTTTTGTGATGTCAGCAACTATTTTTGATTGTATTATGATATGTTTATAATTTAACATGTTATGTGTGTTTGTGTTATGTATGCATCTACATTGGAAACAAATTTCCTCTCGAGGACACATAAAAAAATCGATCTATCTAAATTTTGATGTCAGCATTATTTTGCTGTTGATTAACAGTAATTTGTAAAACAGTAAAAATGACCCATTAATTTCACTGTAAATTTCTGACTACAGTGCTTTATTGTAAAATAATACTCTTTAATCCTGTAAATTCCTGGCAATTATTACACACAGTGTGTGTAAAAAATATATATAATTTAATGTAATTGGTAACCACAGTTTCAAGAAAAATACTGCTGTCATGAAGTTATTTTATGAAACACAGTCAAATTCTTACAAAGAAAAACAAATTAAGAATGAGATGGAATGCTCTGAAAAACATTAAGTTTCTTGCTATAGGCACAGCATTCTTTGTGATCTTCTTAATGATCTTATGTCATGTCAGTTTCTTTGAATCATTCCTTTTCAATCTGATGCCCCACAGGTTTCACAAAAATGTATTTCTCATATCGATTAGTGTGAGTATGATGTGGGGCATGAAAAGGTGTTGCTCAAGGAGGAAGAGACATCACAGGAGAAATAGCACAGTCAATGACTAATTAATGGTGAAGTGCAACGTATATAGTCAATTCAGACTGAATCTATAATTGAGAATAGATGGGATTAGCTTTTAGGGGATTCCAGAGAGCTTAACTAGAGATGACATGATGATGTATTAAGCTAAGCAGGACGTGCCTGTGTTCTGGAAAGTTATTTAAGTGCTTTAAGCCTAGCCTAATAAAACAGTTGTCTGCTTGTAAAATTAATATATGATTGCTGTCACAATAGATGATGACATCCTAAACTACCGTGTTCAATCGTTTAGTCCATTCACAAACCTAAATAAGAGCCCTTGATTGTTATTTTCTTCAAAAGCATTACATGGCGACAAAAAAACACTACAACAATTTCCTAAACACAGTCCTTATATATATATAAAAAAAAAACTTTGCATAAGTGATGAGAAATGTATTTGTTTTACAGTGCTATGCAAAAGTGGCAGCATATATATATATATAGAGAGAGAGAGAGAGAGAGAGAGAGAGAGAGAGAGAGAGAGAGAGACAAAACACAATAGAGATTTATTTCAGAAATATGTAATTATGCCTAATTATGAATGAAAAAAATATGAATTGCCAAAAGTAATATTATAACAAAAATACTATAATCAATGTTCACCCTAAAAACAGAGCAGAAGGAAGCAACTTTGGCCCGAGTGCCACTGTTCTGCAGAGTTTAGTCCCAACCCTAATAATCTAAAAATGTTATCATTAGGCTTTTTAGATTATTAGGTTTGGCTCTTTAATGAAAGTTTACTTCAGTGTTTAATACATTATTGAACAATGATCAATGACAAAGAAGAATCAAACATGAATCTTCCACTTGAGAAAGCTTCATTGAACGCTCCTCACCCATGAAATAGGCGACTGTCTTGCACATCGTGGCTCCAAAGATGAAGTCCTCCAGCAGGCTGGGGATTAGACTAAAGGGCATGCAGAAGATGGCCATCATGAGATCACTAATGGCCAGCGAGAGCAGGAAGGAGTTGGTGACAGTCCGCATTCTCTTGTTTACTATCAGGACCACAATGATCAGCAAGTTCCCAAGAACACTCAGGAGAAAGACAAGTGAGTAAAGAATAATCCTCACCGAGTCCATTTCTAAGGAGAGAGGAAAAATCATATTGGTTAAAAGAAACAACAAATATATTATCTCATGACAACTTTAATGTTACCATGAAATCAAAATTCTTTCTTTTTCTTTTTTTTATGCAATATTGTAGTACTTATTGATTAGTTAAGCTTGTTTCCATATTAGTTAATAGTAGTATAGCTGAAGTGTTAATGTAGTACTTCTCATTAGTCCTGCATTACTTCCTGCATAGTTACTTATTAATGATGGACCTTTATTATAAAGTGTTACCAAAATAACTTCCCCTCCAATTTGCAGCGACATCTCTTATCTTCTCTGATGATATGTTTACTGCCGCAAAGGCAGGAAACCTGTAACTTACATGAGATCGCAGTAATAGCAAATGTCAACTATCCAACGATCCAATCAATTATTGATGGACAAAATTAAGTCACGCCTTACATTTTTTCTTGTTCAAGAAACCATTTCACTCATTAGAATAGGGAAGAAAAGACTATGACAACTTCCATTTAATGCCGACTTTAATAAAGTGAACTAACTTTTCAAAGGTAAATGTTTAAAACACCCTTTGCAATGTACATTTTCATATATTTTACTGCACAAGCTGATGAGCAGAAGTTTATGTGTTGTATGATTATGGGTTATGAGAAACGAATTGAGGGGAGGCTGTTTACATGGCATCATCTCCTCATCAGGGCAGTGATGATGCAGTCCTGAGAAGAAAATGATATTTTTGGTTTCAGATGAGCAATCTGTAATGTAATCACACTCCCAGGCAGGTGGCTGACTGTGAAATCCTTGCCTCAGGTTTAAACAATTAATTCACCATATATCACACACTAACAAAGTATTCTCTATGCATTTTTGACCACTTAGCGTGTAGACGTTATTGATAATCATTCTCCCTGTTTCAGCTGTTGATTCTGGCTCTACAATTCTCATAACTGTGACTTCATATCATACAATGTGACTGTGTCAGATGTATGTTCAGTTTATTTTTGTTTTAGTTCTGGTTTTCCATGTCTGCCTGCCCGCCTGTTTCCTTGGTTAATTTCCTTGGTTACTGATTATGTTACGCGCCTGTTTTATTTTTTGTTGATTACTCCCTGTGTATTTAAGCCTTCAGTGCACACAGTTCTTTATTCGGTGTTGATTTTCGTTAATTTACAGGGTTGTGTTATTTTGCTTATTCCTTGAGATTTCCAGAGTGTTCCGAATTGGATTAAAAATTAAAGACTGTTTTTGTTGTATTCCTTGTGTCACGGAATAGTTGAACATGACACGAGGATTCAAATGCAGAGGAAATTTATTAGACACTGGCAGACAAGATACAAAAACTCCGGTAGCAAGCAGGAAGGAAACACCAGGAACAGGTAACTTGGACAACGAACCAGCACAGGACTACAAACACAGGGAGGCTAAATAGGGGAACAAACAAAGGAGGGTAACGAGAAAGACAGGTGGGACAAATTAACCAATAATCAGATAACAAGATGGGAGGGGCTAGACAATAGACAGGAGAGCACATGACACAAAACAACAAAACACCCATGTGCAGCACAAGACAGGACAGGCATGTGACACTTTGTCATCATGCATTTCATTACAGCCACCTTGTGACAGACTGTATATCTCGTAATTGCAGCTTTAATTCCATAACTGCAGTAAATTTTCTCGTAATTGTAACTTTATTTTTAATAATCGCTACTTTACATATGGAATTTTGAAAAAAATAATATTTCTTGTAATTGTGTCTTTATATCTTGCAATTGTGACTATATTTCGTAATGTTTATTTCTTATTTTAAACTTCATCTCACAATTACATGGTTTATTTTTTACACTGAAGCAGAAACAAGCTTTCAAAGATGTCAATATGGAATCCTTATGTAATCGGCAATAATTTGTCTTCTTCTTAGTCTATTATGTTTAAATGTATGCTGCTTTCTTGTATTCTTCAATATTTCTTAAAAGTCTTAAAGGGTTAGTTCACCCAAAATGAAATTTCTTTCATTAATTACTCACCCTAATGTCGTTCTAAACCCGTAAGATCTTCGGAAAACAAATTAAGATATTTTTGATGAAATTCGAGAGCTTTCTGAAATTGTTGAATAAAGTCATTATTTTGGGGTTTTTTTGTGCACAAAAAGTATTATCCTCGCTTCATAACATTAAGGTTGAACCACTGTAGTCACATGCTATTTTAACATTGTAAGCCTGTCTTAATCGGTCCAATGGCGGTATCCGATAGAACGGGTGAAGGTCTCTGCGCGTTACTGTCTTTCCACGTGGCAAAGTAATTTAGTTCCAATTAAACTAATCTGACTCCATTTTATCACGACCTCGAATTTAGGTTAGAATGCTAATTGGTTAATGGTCATTTATATAATAGTTTAGCAGCACATTTGATTATTATTTTCAACTCTTTACTTATATTTTACCCGTTCATATTAGGAAACTATGTCACTTTGAGGTCCTCACACCTTCTGTTTAACGCGGGCCTCACAATCACAGGCTCGCCAGCTTCGGTTACTAAACAGAGGTAATTGGCTATAAAATCAAAGATACTTTGGTATAGCCCCCGTGGTTTTGCATACACTTGAATTTAAAGTAACGTTTACTTCAGGCAGAGGTATGGCCACTACTACAGATATAAGTAGACCAATATTACTTATCTTATAATAGCTTTGGATTGGCCATGCCGTGGTTTCCCTCATACACTTATCTAAAGTAACATTAAATTAAAACAGAGGTAAGACCTACCCAAATTTAGATTGTTCAGCAGCATTTTTGCTGTTCTAAATGGAAATTCACTTCTTGTCTTTGCGGACCAAGTACACTTGAATTAGTGCCAAATATTAATCGTCACTAATCTGACGCAGACTTCCGGTAACATACAAATCCATTTAATCTACTTGGGAAAACAATTTCAGAGTCTATGAACTCTAGATTGTTGGGTGAATATCTGGTGGTCTCAACGCTACCACACATGTGCTACCTGAGTCACTCTGGGGCTGCCCCTCAGTCTGTTTGTCACCAAGGGTGTCAGTCCCATGTGAGAAAAAAAGAAAAAAAAACTCCGCCACAGCCAGCTCTACTGTGACGTCGAGCCTTCGCAGGAAGACGCGGCACCCGTCTCAGCAGCCCTGAGACAGCTGCTCTTCCCCGGTGAAGGGCCAGGCGGAGAATCTTTTGTTGAATCAATTCTGTTCTGCCACTGGCTTCTACAGCCCGTCTTGGTTCGTCATTGTAACATAGAAAAGCGGTGGATTATGGTCAATCTTGGACCTGCGAGTCCTGAATCAGGCCCTACTTTAGTTCCCGTTCAAGATGCTAAAGCAGAAACACATTTTCAAATGCATCTGCCCCTGAGATTGGTTTGCAACGATCGACCAGAAGGACGCATACTTTTATGTCTCCACCCTATCACAACAGAGATCATTCCTGCACTTGCGTTCTAGGGTCGAGCATATCAGTACAAAGTCTTACCCTTCGGGCTGTCCCTGTCGCCCCGCGTCTTGAGAGAGCATGGTGTTCGTATCCTCAACTATCTCATACAAGTGTCCTCAAAAGATGCCTCGAACACCGGGGGGCCACATACAACGGGCATGCAGTAGCGGGGATCTGGATGGGCCCTCAACTGCATTGGCACATCAACTGCCTCGAGTTGCAAGCAGTACACCTTGCTCTGAGCCGCCTCAAAACACCACTGCTTGGCAAGCACGTGCTGGTCCGTATGGACAACACTGCGACCGTTGCGTACATCAACTATCAAGGTGGTCTACGCTCCCCTCGCATGTCACAACTCGCCCGCCATCTCCTCCTATGGAGTCAGAAGCATCTGAGGTCGCTTTGTGCCACTTATATCGCCGGCCTGCTATATTGTGCCGCCAATGAGCTCTCACGACTGCCTGTGGCCCCAGGAGAGTGGAGACCAGCTGATGTGGGACCACTTCTGGGCTGCACAGATAGATCTGTTTGCTTCTCCGGACTCGTCCCATTGCCAGTTGTTCTTTTCCCTGACTGAGGGGACCCTCAGCTAAGATGTTCGATTGGTACCGTGCTTCCCTTTCTGCAAGAGGGGTTGGAGCGAAGGCTGTCTCCCTCCACCCTTAAAGTGTATGTTGCCTCTATTGCTGCACATCACGATGCAGTTGATGGAAAATCTGATCATCAGGTTCCTGAGGGGCGCGAGGAGACTGAATCCGCCTCACCCCCCCTATCCCCTCTTGAGACCTATCTCTGGTGCTGACGGCACTGCAGAGACCTCCCTTTGAGCCATTGCAGACAGCTGAGTTAAGAAACAGTTCTCCTGCTTGTGTAGCATGTCTGGAACGGACTCTCGCACATCAAAAGACCACACCACCACTCAACAATGAGATCCAAAGTTTTCTTTTTAATCTGTAACGAATAGAGGTCATCAGTGGACCAATGGAACATCAGCTTCTCTCTTTCTCTCAGATAACAGTAATAATCACGGAGAGAAGCAACATTGCGTGTGCTCGTGAGCCTCGCGCACAGGTTGACTGAGGCTATTACAGATCGCACGAGGGAAAACCCCAGAGGTGTTCCACTGATGACGCTCCCTCCCCAACAAACACCCAAAGAAAAAGTTCTGCTATTTTACTGTTATGTCGTCTTATGAACAACGATCTGAACAAAATTTTGTGATGTTCATTAACTAAATATAAAAGTAGAGAGAATACTTATATATTAACAATATAGACAATAAATTAAAAAAATATATATATATATAAAAGAAACACATCAATGAATAATTCACACCAGTTACATTCTCCACCCTGAACTTCACAAATTTTGACTTATACAGGGATCATATACACTGGAGCTATTAGACCAACTGTTTTCCAGAACATGGTGCAACAAAATGTTTCCCACTCACAGGGAAGGTGAGTACAGCAGGTTGATCAGGCCCACTGCAATCACCCGCAAAAGGTGCCTTAAACACCATTCATCTCAAATGAAACTTCATCTTGGATCTGGAACAACAAATGTGCTGAAATGCACTGACTCACATAGACTTAACCTTACAACTTAAAGATAAACAATATTGTAATACAATGCAATGTTCTAATACCATAAATTCTCATTTCAATAAAGATCTTACAACCCCCCCAACTGGATTCAGCGTTCTGATAGATTGAGTCATGTTCTCTATCAATCTATTGACAGGTTTCACCATCCTACCCACTCTGGTTCGAACTCTCATTTCTCCTTGACCAGGAGGTGGCTCTAAAACTCCAGCAGGTGAAACACAACGGCCATCATGGAAAACCGCCTCAGAAAGTGAACTGCGAGAATCTCAGTCCTTCATCTGGAATGACTACATTGCTGTTCTTTTTGGTACAATCATCTTTTGACGCCAACTGCTCCGGACCCAATGACTCAGGGACTACATCCAATGATGCAGCACTATCAGACCTGCAGGACAACCTCTGCTGAGGATCCTCAGAAATTGTGGTTCTTTCCACCCAACTAGCAACTCGATCAGACACAGAACACATCTCAGATGCAGAAACAACGTCATCCAAGGATGCACTCCTGCTTCCAAGGGGAGATTCACCACCATCCCCAGGTGACTCAGGACCTCCCAACTCGAGCGGCAAGAAGTTAGCTTGCAATAGCAAATTACGATGAACGGTTTTCTCCTGGCCCGTTTTGGTGTTACGAATGCGATAAATATGGCACTGGGGATTCAACGCAACTACCCTATAGGGTGTGGACTCCCACCGGTCTGCCAATTTTCTCTTCCCACGTTCACCTTTGTTGGCCAGGAGAACTTGATCGCCCATGTCAATGCTACAGCCCTTCATCTTCCTGTTGTAAAACTCGGTCTGGCGTTGCTGACTTGCATCAATGTTCCTCTGAGCGACTGTCAGAGCCTCTTTCAGGTCATCTCTCAACCTTTTCACATATTTGTCGTAATCAACAACGTCACAGTCTCTCTCAACACTACCAAACATCACATCTACGGGTAGCTTCGGGATTCTACCAAACATTAGGTAGAATGGAGCGTAGCCTGTGGACTCGTGCGCCGTACAATTGTACGCAAAAGTCAGTGTCTGAAGCAGCTGTGACCACTTTTCCTTAGACCTTGGCGGCAGTGCTCTGACCATGTTGCCCAATGTTCTATTGAACCGTTCAACATGGCCATTACCCATGGGGTGATAGGCAGTCGTTCTGGACTTTTTTACCCCGGCAACCTGCAGCAACTCTCGGATCAGTTGGCTCTCAAAATTAGCCCCTTGATCCGAGTGGATCCTGTCAGGAAAGCCGTACACACAGAAATATCGATCCCACAACTGTCGGGCTACCTGCTTTGCTGATTGGTCACGACATGGAAAGGCATGTGCCATACGGGAAAAATGATCAGTAATGACTAACACGTCCACATTACGGCCTTTGGAGCTTTCTGCAGTCCAAAAATCAATACATACTAGCTCCATTGGGCTTGACGTTTTAATGCTCTCTAGTGGGGCTCTGCCTTCAGGTTCGAGTGTTTTACTGACAACACAGCGCTTGCAACACTTAACGTATCTACGAATGTCGCGTTCCAACCCGACCCAGAAGAACCTCTGCCTTGCCAGATGCATAGTTCTACCTTGGCCCTGGTGCCCTGCTTCGTCGTGGACGCCTGTTATCGCTTGTTTTATCAAAGAAGATGGGACAACATACTGTAACCGCTTCTTTCCCGCAAGGTTGTCTTTGCTTGTACGATACAGTACACCATCAAGTACCTTCAACTTGTCCCATTGCTTCAAGACTCTGAGCACTTTATATGTCTCACTAGCACGCTCAAGACGTGAGGCTCTCTTGCCTCTATTAAAGTAAAACAGGACCCTGGACAGACAAGGATCACACTGTTGCCTATCTCGGAGTTCATCTAACGAGAAGACTGGTAACGGGCACTGCCCAGGAGGCAACAAATTCTGGGTGTCTTGTGCGATCCAGGAGACTGCTCTCGACTCAACCCCTGCTTCCCAGTCACTGTGACCCTCTAACACTGCAGACACCTCAGTACTGGAGAGCGGACAACAGCTAGGAGTTACATAAGGAGGACATTCAGCACTCTGGACACCAGCACTAAGCCTGAATGCATCCTGCACGGTGTCTTTCTCAAACTGTTCTGCTTCCCCAAGCAATGCAGTGTAAGGCTCATACAACAGTCGCTGACTAACCCTGTTGTGGACAAAGGGTTGACGACTTAAAGCATCGGCCACTATGTTCTTACTGCCTGGAATGTACTTGATGCTGAAACGATAAGGCGCCAACTTGGAAACCCATCTCTGCTCACACGCGTCGAGTTTAGGCTTTGTAAGGATGTAAGTTAAAGGATTGTTGTCCGTCCAAACAACAAATGCATGGCCTTTCAGCCAATGGCTGAATTTGTCGCAAACGGACCATTTCAAAGCCAAAAACTCTAAGCGGTGAGCAGGATACTTTGCCTGAGCGCGAGAAAGGGCTTTGCTAACGAAAGCAATCGGCCGAGCTCTAGTCTCACCCTCTGCGATCTGCGATAACACAGCGCCCACCCCATCCATGGACGCGTCAGTGGACAAAATAAATGGGCGACTAAAATCAGGATGTGTCAGAACCACGGAATTTATCAGAGCGGCTTTTAGCTGCTGGAAGGCCCTACTGTGCTCCTCTTTCCAGTCACCAGAACTCAACTTCTTGAACACAGCAGCACCCTTCTCAGGAGGCTTCTTGCCCCTCGGCGCGGCTGTCAAAGAAAACAGGGGTTTCGCGATGGTAGAGCAATTTTGGATGAACCTCTGGTAATACAACACCATTCCAAGGAAGGATTTAATCTTCCTTTGGGATGGTATTACCCCATCTTCCATCATCAAATCAGCCTCCGTCACTGCTCCTATAGCGCTAACCTTGTCTGGGTCGGTCGCTACTCCTGAACCATCAATAATGTGCCCCAAGAATCGCACACACCGCCGGAGGAAATGGCATTTTTTAGGGGCTAACTTTAACCCGTGCTCTCTGAGCCTACTGAACACCATACCGAGTCTCTTGATTGCCTCACCCTCATCTGGCGCGTATACAAGTAGGTCATCCAAATAGCAAAGCAACGTCAAGAAGTTTTGATCGCCAAAGATATTTGTCATCAAGCGCATGAAGCTAGCGGGACTATTGCACAACCCTTGCGGTAAGCGATTAAACTCGTAAAGACCCATCGGTGTCGTGAAGGCCGTAAGATTTTTGTCTTCCTCCGCCATTGCGATATTATAAAAACCGGAAGTGAGATCCATCGCGCTAAAGATCACGTTTCCTCCCAAGGCCGCCAAGCAGTCTGCTTGGTGCGGTAAGGGGTGAGCGTCCTTGATGGTCCGGGCATTAAGCCAGCGGTAATCGACGCAAACACGAAGATCACCGCTTTTCTTCCATACCAGGACCAGTGGAGACGCCCACTCACTACATGACTTCCGGATAATCTCTTGCTCTTCCATCTCAGGGAGCACTTTTCTCAGTTCCTGATACTGAGCTGGAGGAACGCGCCGGTATGGAAGTCTGAACGGGCGGTTATCTGATAGGTGAATCCTATGGACAAACTCTTTGGCTTTACCACAGTCTAGCTTGTGTTTAGAAAATACATCTTGATATCCCTGAATCAACTGCAAAAGCTGCTCTTTCCAGTACGGAGTTACTTCGCAAGACTCGATATCAAGGTCACTAAGACCAAGCTTCCGCATCGCACTGTGAAAATCAAAGGGAGAACTACCCGTATCCACACCAGAGGAGACAGACTGGCTCTGAACACTCACAGTCTCTCCATTACCATACTCAGGTTGCACGTCCAGGTCTTCGACCGCTAAAACAGGAGATACATCGGCTATTTTAGCATTCCGCCTCAAAGTGACCGGCTTACTAGATGGGTTGATCACCTTAACCGGCACCCATCTGTCACCAGGTAATGTGGCTATAACACGCCCGACTAAAACACCTTTCTGGTGAGTTTGTGCCTTAGACGGCTCAACTAACACAGTACTGCCCACAGAAATAGTGGAACTTGCTGGGAGTCTGCCCCACACAAGGTGTTCGTGCTGAGGCAAAAGTGTAACGGCCTGAGTGAGCTTAACAGTACCGACAATGTTTGGGATACTACCACCCTCCCATCTGTTATGCCCAGACAGCATACTCAAAAACCGTTGAATCTCTGGTTCCCCTGTAGAATTTGGCTGATTCATGACACGCCAATAACTTTGAGACCGTTTAAGTTGACTGAGAACATACTTGATCACATTAGTACCAATAATGAACTGGTCTTTTTGCCCTGGTACGACCAAGGTAGGCACAATAACCGAATGTCCATACACATGCAACTTTAGCTGATGGATGCACTTGGGCTTGACCCGAACACCACCACAACCGACTAGCAAGACATCAGTGGGAGGCTGAACAGGCTCAAGGGTCCCGCATGCATCCAACAACTTACGCTCAGTTTCCTCATTAATAGTGCATGCCATAGAACCAGTATCTAACAGGCCTTGGCAAGTGACTGTATCATTCACCAACACATCGGTATAAAACAAACTGTCAGCTTTTTCCAGCTTCGCGATGTCCTGAAACAAAATTATACTGTCACTTGACTCAACCTGACAATGGTTGCTATAGATTACCATTGGATCGTCTTCACTGATGAGAGGCTGACTTTTAACACTCACATTGCCCCCTCCCCAATGTGAGTGATCTAGTTTCCCTGATCGTCACCAGTCTGGGCCACAGCTCGGCCAGCAACCTTGCGACACTCCCTACGTTGATGCCCAATCTCTAGGCAAGCGAGACATCTTTTTTCTCTCATACAGTGGGAGCGAGTCGAGTGAGATCTGTCTCCACAGACTTCACATGAAGGGGATCGATACCACTGTGATGTTCGGGGATGTGGTTCTGAAGCAGGTAGGGTCGTGCGCTCCAGCACCCTTTCTAACATTTTCAACACACGCTCTAAACTACCCAATTCTGCGGATTCACTTGTTTTAGGGTGCAGGACTGCAGTACACGATGCAGAGGTTATGCCCATACTTTCGCTTCCTACTGCTATCTGAGTGCTGACAGGTTTTTCAGCAACAACAGCCTGATTCACAACAACTTTAGGTGCAGACTGGACCGGCCTCCGAGATTTAAAGTCTCTCTCATGCTCGTCGATAGCCTCTTGGACCTCCTCAGTTGACCATTTGCTTATGGGCTTGCACCTAAAAACACTGGAAAGGTCAGTACTGGGACAGTTCCTGATAAACATCATTGCAATCTCTGAGCTCATATTTTCCATCTCTCCACCACATCTTTGCAGGTGAGCATCTGCTAGCTCGGCTGCCTCATTCAACCTGACCCAATAATCAACAGGGTGCTCGTTAGGCTTTGGCTGTGTCGCATAAAAATCGGCTAACGGCTGGCAAGAGCCAGGGCTTTCGCTAAAATAACGCCGTAGTACCTCATAGACAATCTCAGGACAGAGTACTGCGGCCGGGCTGCTTTTCAGCTTGACCTTAACAATGCTCTTTGCCCGGCCGCAGAGATGATTCAATATCTCTTCCACACTGTCGGCTTTGTCGCAACCCTTTCTGGACAAATATACCTCCATCTGCTCAATCCACTCCAGGATGGTGAACTTATCACTACCATCCCCTCTGAACACTTGTGGTTCCTTAATGTCAGCTTTGACTATGAGATTTAATTTGGACAGATCAAGATTCGGGGACGGAGGCATTGTCCTAGAGGGCTGCTGCTCAGACGACGGAGCGGAACCAGGTAATGCTGAAGTCTGGTTTGTTAGCAACCGTGTGACAATGGAGTCACCTATCTGGCTTCCAAGCTCACCAATAAGGTCACGTAGTTGCTGTGTAACATTGTCACAACCAGTATTGGCAGGAGTGAAAGACTCTGGTTTACACGGCTTGTTATTGGGAAGCGCAGTTGGAACAGTCACAGAATCATAGGCCAACACACGTGGTTTACCGACTTTAGGAACGCCTACCCCAAAAAATCCTCGACCCCTGCCAATATGTGGTGTTACCAGGTCTTCATTCCATCCCCCTTCGGCCATTTTAGAAATGGAAAATGACACCAATGAAGATCATAAACAAAAATTAACTTTACAGTTATTGTACGTTCTTCTTTCAAGCGAAGAAGAAAACAAGAAAAAAAAAAAAAAAAAAAAAATTTAAACGCAACAGTCCGATGAGCGTGTGTGTGGTGTGTGAAGCGAGAGTTCAGTACTATCAATGTCCAGACACTACCACCAAAACGTCAACGATGAAGATTCTTTGGTCGTCGATTTCAGAAGCGTTGTGATTCCGCGTTGTTGAACCCCAGCGATCAGCTACAGCAGATCTGGTGTATCCGGGTCACGGCACCAAATTATGTAGCATGTCTGGAACGGACTCTCGCACATCAAAAGACCACACCACCACTCAACAATGAGATCCAAAGTTTTCTTTTTAATCTGTAACGAATAGAGGTCATCAGTGGACCAATGGAACATCAGCTTCTCTCTTTCTCTCAGATAACAGTAATAATCACGGAGAGAAGCAACATTGCGTGTGCTCGTGAGCCTCGCGCACAGGTTGACTGAGGCTATTACAGATCGCACGAGGGAAAACCCCAGAGGTGTTCCACTGATGACGCTCCCTCCCCAACAAACACCCAAAGAAAAAGTTCTGCTATTTTACTGTTATGTCGTCTTATGAACAACGATCTGAACAAAATTTTGTGATGTTCATTAACTAAATATAAAAGTAGAGAGAATACTTATATATTAACAATATAGACAATAAATTTAAAAAAAAATATATATATATAAAAGAAACACATCAATGAATAATTCACACCAGTTACACTTGCTTTGGCCTCTATCAAGAGGGTAGGGGACCTGCATGCATTTTCGGTCAACGAATAGTGCCTGGAATTCGGGACGACCAACTCTCACGTCATCCTGAGACCCAAGGTTCCTACCACTCCCTTTCGGTACCAGGTGGTGAACCTGCAAGCGCTGCCCCCGGAGGAGGCAGACCTAGCCCTGTCTTTTCTCTGTCACGTCCACACTCTGCACCTGTAGGTGGACAGAACGCAAAGCCTAAGGACCTCAGACCAGATTCTATAGCCTTCGTGTCGAGCCGGTAACTTCCCGTGTGCACTCTTCTCATAGAAGCCAGTCAACACCATAGGCCCCGCTCAAAGTGTCGGCATGCTGCGCCATTCCCCTCCTATGGACTGGATACATGCGCCATTCTTGCTCCAGTTGAGTTCCCCGTTAGCCGAAACCTGTTGAGTTCCTCCACACCCCTCGGCAGTCGGACGTGGCGGAGCGTCAGGCCGACGCCAGGCCTAACACTTGTATGCATTGGTGGAACTTGTGCTAGGCTGGGTCCCATATGGTGTGATCCCTACAGTGATCCCATATGTGTATTCTTCCACGGTACGGCTTCCTGCGGCGAGCCTGTGTCTTTTCCTTGGCAGAGGCCCCTGCTATAGGCCGGAGCCACCTCAGTAACATTCCATATGTTGTACTGTCCGGAAACGGCCAGTCCATATGTGTAACTTCCACATTATACCTCCCTACGGGCAGGATGTGGCTTCCGCAGCATCTCCCTTTCCACCGAAAGGGCACACTTTCCCACTGTTATCCAAGTTTGCCTGAGTGGGTCATGCGGAACATCAGTGGACTTCCCTGGCCTAAGCCCTGTCCCATCTCCACGACGCACCTGCTGCTCATTATATGCTCACGCTGTGAGGCAAAGCAGCTGATGCAATTATCGCATGCCAATGTGCATTGGCTCGTTTTGTTACACTTGAAGTAGATTTGTCTCTCAAAGCGATCCCAATCAGTACGGAACATCAGACTCACGTCTCCGTTCCCTCCTTCAGGGAATGAGGGTTACATTTGTAACCGAGACATTGTCATGTATGAAACAGCTATGCCAGAATGAGATGGTCTAATAAGTACGCATTGCTGCTTCACACATGTTCCCGCCCCCACGGTCACAGCACAAAAACACTATTAATACTTAATTTTGATTATTTATATCAACTGGATTTCTGTTAATGCAATACAGTGAATGACAACTATCAGTGGTCTCCCAGTGGCTTACATTATTTACAGTTTAGTGTTAAGTGATTAATTTACACCAAAACAAAAGATAATGTGTTTGCCTTTAAAAACATTATTTTTGTCTTACATTTGATAGTGAACACTGCTGAAAATTCCAGCATAAATCAACATGAATTCCATGCTGGTCCAGGCCGGTTTATGCTGGTTAGTGCTGTTCTAGCTGGTTGGTCAGCATATTAATGCTTCTCTCAAGCAAATCAGAGCTGGTGAAGCTGGTTCCAGGGCTGTAGTACTCGAGTCCGGTCTCGAGACTGTGTTTCTATGGTCTCGGACTTGTTTTGGACTCGCTGGTATTCGGACTCGTACTTGTCTCGGTCTCGGCCACTGGTCTTGCCAAATATGGCTTTTGGTCTCGACCAAGTCCAGGTGTCTTTATTATGTTCCCAGTAAGCACACATACGTCGCCGCTTGATGAAACTTTTTTAATTTGATTGGTTCAACCGCCACCCGCCCGAATTTAAATAAAATATTCTTTTTCGTCACGGCATCCGCCCGATCCGCGGTTTATCCGCATCTCTAGTGTGTGTGTGTGTGTGCGTGTGAGAGTTGGCTCGGCCCTCCCTCATGCAGTTTAATTGGTTGACATCGCGAGTATGATTGACAGGAACAGAATGTGAGGCTGATCAGACAGTCGTTTAGATTGTGAATGTGTGTGCGCCTTTAGGCCTATATAATTATTTTTGACTATTCTTTGAATTCTCAATTATTCAATTGTAACTCAATTAGTCAATTATTTTAAATTAAATTAAAATCAGTCATTATTTCATTATTACATAATGATTTAATTTCTATAGGCTATATTTTTAAAAATAGAGTCGGCTCTTCATATATGCGAGCCAGCTCCCGACGTTCACCTACAAGAGCAGGCTCTTAGATCCGGCTCATTCACGAACGACCCATCACTACTAATAACCATCACACACTAGATTATCTTCGCACAAATGCTTGTACTGTTAAGTATACTGTGCAAAATGGTTCTTATGAATTTCTTAAACAACTTACTGATGAATTTATTTTAAAATTCTGCAGTTTGTTCTCAAATAAAAACAATTAATAAATAATAAATTACACTGTGTTCATTGTTGTTTAACCAAACTTTAATGTTTTCTGAAAATACATGTCTTTCCTATTAACCCACGTCCATATAACAATATAATACAATACAATATTTTTTTCAGGGAAGGCATAAACCAACCATAGGGGTACACTCTGTAATACTGGTCACTTCTTTTCTACACAACTGTACACCTGGAGTGAAGCTATATTGTCATTTAGTTGCTCAAATGCTCAGTACTAGTACCTAGCAATGGTAACAGTAGTGGGTTGGTGTTTGTATATCAGTTCTAACACTGCTATTATGAGGTATCACCATATGTCATCATTCTGTTTTCTTTAGATTAGAAGATTATATGATTTCAAGGGGAATGTCTATACTTAAAAATCATGGGTGTTGTGACACTGTTTTTGCTTTTAGATCAACAAAAAATAACCCAAAATGATTGTCTTGATAATGTCATGCATAATGTCATCTTTGTCATCTCGTGATGTCATCTTCGCGAGCAACTTACACCGGTACTGACTGGACGTTTTAAAGTTGGAACGGTGTCTCTGTCTCAAAGGGCCTAGGCGCAGGAGCTGGCCAAATAGCTGGGGGGGGGGGTTGCCAAATGATGTAAAATTTTGGAATGTTTTTTTAATTTTTTTAATCTTGTACATCCTCACATTGGAGTCTCGAGTTAATGTACAAAGTTTGGTTTCGATACGTGACAGCGTTCCTGAAATATGAACTACTTCCTGTTTTGGCGACTACGACCACTGATTTCGTTTGGCTGTGACGGGCAAACGCTTCCGAAAATCAAAAATCCTTCTAGTAACTTTTGTGAGGCTTGGTCCAAGGATTATGTATGTCCAGTTTCGTGAAGTTCGGAACAAATTCGTGACCTGTAAAAATTTAGTTTTGCTTTCTGTTCAATTCAATATGGCGGACGAACGACATGGACTCGTGATGTCATCTTCGCGAGCAACTTAATAAATAAGCAAATAAGCTTTTGTTTAGCAATTTCTGCTCATATGTTATATATATATATATATATATATATATATATGTACGTTTATACAACTATTCGGGGTTCGGGCTGATAGAGACATTAATTCGTCTCGGAAATCTATTGGCGGTGGTTTGTGTGTCTATATGGACACACGCTGGGCTACCCAGTACACCGTCCGGGAACGTATGTGCACACATGACTACGAAATCCTGGTTGTCTCATTTCGCCCCTTTTATCTCCCGAGGGAGTTTGGACAGATCACTATCATATTGGCCTATGTACCTGGGCCGGACTTTGTGGGAGCTGCAGCCAGGATAGCAGAGAGCTACAACACCGCCCTGTCCCGTGCAGTTAGTCAACCCGTCCTGTTATTCGGGGACTTTAATTCCTGTGACCTGTCTGATCATCTACCCACTTTACATCAGTATGTGGACTGTCCCACCCGCCTGGCACGTACCCTAGATAAGTGCTATGGCAACATACTAGACACCTATAAATCCATCTGCAGGCCTGCCTTGGGGAAATCTGACCATAATGTCGTCCACCTAGTTCCACGTTACAGGGCTAAGCTGAGACGGGAAAAGACTGTGACTAAGGAAATTAAGATCTGGACTGAGGACTGTATGGAGGAGATGAAATGCGAGCTGGAGACTACTGACTGGTTATTTCTTAACTCATGTGACACACCTCATGAACTAATGACACTTTTACATCCTATCTGTTGTTTAATGAAAGTAAAATCACTAGAACTAAAATTGGTAGAATATTTCCTAATAACAATTTATGGATGTCAAGTGATCTTAAGGAATGTATTCGTGAGAAAAAACATGCTTTTAAAAACGGTAATATTGAGTTACTCAAGAAAAAAAGAAGCGAACTAAGATCGAAACTGAGTAAAGCAAAAATAGAATATAAGGATAAAATTGAATGTTATTATTTCTCAGGAAATGCCAAGAAAGCATGGGAAGGTTTAAATGTGATGATGGGTCGGGAAACTAAGCAAAACCGTACCCCCCTGTCACACTCCTCTCCATCTTTTGCAAATGATCTAAATGTCTTTTTCAGTCGTTTTGACAAAAATGATTTCAGTGCTGAACGTGATAGTGTGTGTAGGTCCATTTCGGGATATGTCCCTATTACACTGAATGAACATGATATTATAGCCAGCCTGTCCAGTATTGAGCCCAACTCAGCCCCGGGGCCAGATGGCCAGAGAGGGAGAGTTTTAAAAGAAAATGTCCATGAACTAAAAGGTATTGTGCTGGAGTTATTCCAGTACTTGCTTAATTCTTTAACAATGCCCAAATTATGGCAAATGTCCTATATTGTGCCTATCCCTAAAAAACCTGGAGCTACTGAACTAAAAGATTTCAGGCCCATTGCTCTTACTTCCATCTTAGGAAAATGTTTTGAGAGAGTTATAAGCAAACATATTACAGCATCAGTTTCTAACAGCTTAGATCATCTCCAGTTTGCTTACAAAAGTCTGAGGAGAACCGATGACGCAACTGTCAGTATGTTTCACACCCTGGCAAAGCACCTTCAAGCCCCCTCCCACCTTGCTAGGGCCTTGTTTATCGATTTTACATCTGCCTTTAACAGCATGCAGATCCACACCCTGCTGCAGAGACTTATCGATATAGGAGTAAATGGTGGTATTATCCACCTTGTAAGGGACTTCCTCTCTGACCGCCCTCAACAGGTTCTGGTTAATAATACTCGGTCTGACATCCTTGTGCTTAACACTGGCGCCCCGCAAGGGACTATTCTATCCCCATTACTCTTCTCCATTTAAACAAACGAATTCCAATTAGATCTGGAAAATTTTCGTTTGTTCAAGTATGCAGATGATATGGCCCTGGTTGCTTTATTAAAGAGGGGGGACATAGTCGGAGAGGAAGTATATAGAGCACATGTGTCATCTCTCCAGAAATGGTGCGATGAAAGTTCCTTAGAGATAAATGTAACAAAAACACAGGAACTTGTCTTTCATGAAAAGGACCCTGTGCAGCCCCTTATAATTAGGGGACAAATTGTAGAGGTAGTAGAAAAGTTCAAATACCTCGGTACATATATTGATTTTAATCTAAATTTCGGTGAAAACACAGACTACATTTTTAAAACCTGTAACCAACGTCTCCATCTACTGCGCAAGCTCAACTCCTTCAGAGTGAGCAAGCACATTATGGAAACAGTCTATAAGAATCTGATAGAGAGTATTCTAACTTTTAACATGGCGATGTGGTATGGTAATTTAAACGTAAAAGGGAGAAGCAAGCTGCAGAGAATAGTAAATCTCGCCTCAAAAATCATAGGGAGAAGTCAGAAACAATTAAGTTCCACGTATGAGGAAGTTCTCAGGAAAAAAGCTTTTAAAATAGCAAACGATCACTCTCATCCACTCAATAGGGAGTTTGAACTTCTTCCCTCTGGCAGACGTTACAAAGTACCTAGGGCAAATCGTAATATTTTTAAAAATTATTTTATTCCTAATGCAATTCGGACGTTGAACAACACGTCCCGTTGATGTATTGTAATGTAATTGCTATTGCTGTGCTGCATTTTGCCCTGCAGATGTCTGTGTGTTAGTCTTGTTGTTCTTGTTGCTTTTGTTGTTGTTGGTTTGATTGTTGTTTTTATGAGACCGAAGGCAAATTTCCGCATTGTGGACAATAAAATGAAAATTAAATGAAATTATATATATACATATATATATATATATATATAGGCCTATATATATATATAACATACTATTTTTGTCAAAAATAAAGTCATCAACTAAGATGTTAGCTGTTCCAGTGTTGGCTATATTCAAACTAATGAATACATATGATAAAATGTAGGCCTAGGGATGGGTATCGTTAAGGTTTTAACGGTATTACTACTCTTACCGATACTCCTTATCGATCCGGTACTTTAATGGTATTCTTATCGGTTCTTTTTGTTATATTAAAAAAAAGGAAAAAAATAATTTAGAACATAATTAATATTGCTTTATATTTTGAAATGTAAAATAAATATCTATAGCAAAAGAAAAAGCAATGCTTTAACAAAACAAATAAAACATGTATGTTATGCAGAAGGGTGCAGGCTTTTGTGCTTTATATACAGAAGACACAGGACACCAAAAACATGTACAAACACATGGTCAAACAAAAAAAAAGTATACAATAAAACAAATATACAAATTATATTCCCAGTGCTTTAATTTCAGTAATGTCTACTGACATTACTCTTCAGGAGTAATATGGACTAAAAATACATCTAATAAATTCAGATGTAAAATAACACTGCATAGATTATCATAGATAGATTAAAGCTTATAAAAGCCAAAATTATTCATTCAAGAGCTGCGACTGATTTTCTCTTTGCCTTTTGTTGTTTGATTCACATTAATGGAGCAATCGTCAGCAGGTTTATTAGACTGCTGCCTCTTTAAGACCAAATGCAGTTCTAATCATTATTACGCATCATATTTTCTCCCAACTATTTACGCCCATTTAAGACATAAACTGTATTTAAGTGAATAAACTGTTTAAGTGAATCTCCAAGACGGCCATTTTGACATATTTTTGTGTATATTTGATCGTTTAGATGCGCACACGAAGCCCAAAATATACGTTGCTTGTCTCGTTGCGGTGTGTTTCGGAGCGCGCGCCGCATTTGGAACAGCGTCTCTTGCTCAATTTTGGTACTTTTAATAGCCTTTTATTATCAAACGCGTCCCGGAGTTTAGCAACAGTATAGACTACATTTTACAACAATCACCTATCGTGCAGATTCTGACGTTACGTTTGGGTTTTAGGGAGAAATGACAGCGCACCGCTGTGAGGGGAAGGAAGTTGCGCTAAACAGAATGAATGCGGCTTTAGTTTTTAATGGTTATACCTCAAATATCTTTTTTACAATCATTGGAAGCCAAAATCTAAATCTAAAATAAAATTAGTTTAATATCAAAGATCTAAAGTGTAGCCTAACCGTTTGAATGTTTAGTTCTGTCCTCATCGTCACTCATTAAGCAGGGCTGTTTTGTTGTGCGCGCCGTGGCTCCGCGTGAAAGATCCGCGTGAAGGTTTCGGTACCCATCCCTATGTAGGCCTATAATAATTTTTTTACAAAGAAAGAGTAAAGAGTTTACACTTGAAATATTGTTGAAATTGTAATTATTGTTGTAATTGTAACCTTTTTAATAAAATAGCAAAACATATTTACAAGATAGATGTAAGCAATATATTAAATGGTCTTCTAAATATATCTTTTGTCCACTCCTTGCATTCATTCTTGTGGCTGAAGTGTCACACCTGAATGAATGGCTCATTATGCAGAGTCATTACGCATACTGGGTGGGACATTGTATTCTCAGGTATAAACCACTCCTCATTCACGCCCCCCTCGCATATTGGCTTTCCAAGCAAAACCTGTCTTATAAAACAATACATTGATTTAAATTGTGTGTGAATGATTAGGCAGGATGATTTTCACATCATTTTGAAGCCAGAACTCGAAGCAACAACATTCATTAATCAAAAGTCTTGTGGACACATATTTAGTATGAGTTTTGTGGTCTTATTTCAGCAACTTTCATTTTTATTTTTTTCAATAACCACGCATAAACATTATTCTCTTAAAAATTCAAACATATACATGCATGTTGCTTGCATATTATGGTAGCCCTGTTTGTGCTATATAGAGTGAATTTACACCTTTGCCATTAACATGTTTATAAATAACTGAAAAAAGCACAAACGTCAGAGCATGTCAGAACACCTCCAGGGCCCAGAAAAGCCCTCAGACCCCAGAGGGTTAAGAGTCTCAAAAATATCAAAAAAGAATATTAAAGTTTGATGCGTTGCCACGACAACAGTATCTAAGATATCAATATTCCTTTCACAGGTCTACATCTGCCGTGTGTCTACATTATACACAGAAAGTTTTAAGCAAATCGGGTAAAAATAAGAGGGTGATTTCAAAGTATTTTGAAAGTGACACACTTCCTGTTGCCAGTTGGTGGCGCTATAACTTTGACTCACAAATGTCACATCCATGTGATCGGCCTCTTACATCGAATACACTGCGGAAGTTTCATCAAGATCAGTTAATGTATGCAGAAGTTATAACACACTTACTGTGTCCCATTATTCGCCATAAATTTGTTTCCTCGCCACGGCCAAACCGTTCGAGATATCAAAAATCTGTTCGCAAGAATTCATCCTCAATGTCTTGACTTCATTCACACCGAGCTTGGTGGCGATCGGATGAATTCCCTAGGAGGAGTATTTCACATTCCATTGTATGCGTTTTCCAAACAACGTATAATAACCGACTTCCTGTTGGGCTTTTGTAAAACTTAGAGCACGAAAGTTGTTCGGCCCGATGAGATCTATATGTGTACTGAGTTTCATATTATTACATGCAAGCGTGTTTGATTTATGGACCAAGTTTTCGGACCCCATTCCAGGGGGCGCTGTCGAGCCCCCCTGCCACGCCCCGGTACCAACTTCAGCCCGGCCCTGATGGCCGCAGGTTCTGACGTGTGTGCAAAATTTCAAGAGTTTTTGAGCATGTTAACACTAGAAGTGCCAGAATTCCATAACTACTAGAACTGCCGCAAGCGGTCATTTTGACCGCTAGATTCAAAACTCTATATCTTTAATGATAAATACCCAATTGAGAGATTAATGCATTTATTGTATTAGGATGTCTTTTAAAAACAAAACAACACCAAACTGTTAATTTAAACAAGTTTAATTATACATTTATAAATAAATAATATCCGTAGATGTCCTGAACAAAATCACGGAGTAGTCTACGTTTTCATGTTTCCACTGTTCATCGCGCCCGCCGACACACACACACACACACACACACACCATATTCTAGCATTGCAATCTTGACATTGCAGCCTGTTCATTATAGCCATAATAAAATATAATAATAAAATAGTCAACCATATAAAAAATCCACTGCTCTGTTTGTCAGTAGCCTAGTACAATTTGTACCATTTTGCGCATGTGAAGGGGATGATTTTTTCCGTCGATATTGGAACGTGAGTGAAGTACACACCCTATATAATAAAGAATATAGTTTACCATCCAAATTCATCGCAAATGTTGAAACATTTTGATTCTAATTAGAGAGTTACGTGAGCCTAACGCCGCTTACTTTCACTTTCGCTTATAAAGTATTTCATTTTGGCTTGTTTATAGTTATTTTTTTCATTCTTGTTCTGTTCTGAATATCATTAGATTTAAATGATTTGTTGTTGAATATGTTTAGTGTATTTTTTACCACATTTTATTGTTGTGTATATTGGTATAGCCTATAATAATACCGCGAAATTCAGTGCGGTCAATATGACCGTCTATGGCCGAAATAGGTAAATATGTTCATTTGTTCTTTTGCCTTATGTGTAATTTATATGAAAAACATTTTATATGAAAATACAGACACTTTTAGGAAAAGTCAGGTACCAGCAGGATTGTATTTATTTTTTCAACAAAGTTATTGCAGATATAAAATTCAAAACGGTCAAAATGACCGCCATGGCTGTTCTAGTGTTAAGGGCCCCAAAAGTGGCAAAAAGGCAAAAAAAAAAATATATATATATATAGCTGCGAGCAGCGATTACGGGCCCAAGCCTGTGGCACCGCATCCCCGGTGCCTTTAGTTACCTAAAGGCACCGGGGTGGCGGTGCCGCCGGCTTTGGCCCTTCATCGCTGCTCACAGCTATATTTTATATATATATATATATATATATATATATATATATATATATATATATATATATATATATATATATAAAAGACAGAAAATAGTACTTGTCTTACCTTATTCTGATTTTATGATACACTCAAAATATTCCACAACATTGATTAACGTTGATTAACCCGTTGATTAACTGGTGGTAAAATATTCTCACCGTCACATACCTAGTATATTTTTATATAGATACAATAGTCCTACCTGATTTTGAACACAAGAGGACTAAAAAAAACATTCTGGCTGTTTTTAAACTTGAACAATTATTAAATTGAAAAAAAAGTGTTTCCATTTTTTACATTACTTTAATCCCTCGCCATAGCAAAACCGTTTGAGATATGTATTATCCGTTCACAATTTAGCATCTTTAATGTATTTTCATCATGTTGAAAAAGTTTGGTGGGAATAAAATAAACCACTTAAGAGGAGAGGGTAAAAATTCAGAGGCTGATTTTGCAAAGAAATCCACATTCAAACCAAAATATCTGACTTCCTGTTGGTCGGAGCTAATGACTGTATATTAGAAAGTTGTCCGGCTCGATGAGACCAATATACCTATTGATTTTTTAAACTGTAGGTAAAACTAACTTTTTTTCACTTTTGTCAACTCCATTTTGAAAATACTCCGTTTTAGCCATTAAATAAGCACATTTAGTTTCAAGTTTAAGTTTTGTTTTGAAGAAAGCTTTTCTTTAAAGTGAATTTCGTTTAGTATAAATTGTATCTTAATTTTAATACATTTTTCATCAACCCGTTGCCTGGATTTAATACATAAAAAGCAATATAGCAGACAATATAATCATGACATGGAATGTCAATGTCGTTGTTTGGGGGGGCCTCCATGTCCATTTTGCTTGGGGCCCCCAAATATATAATTTACACACACACGCACACACGCACACACACACGCACACACACACACACACACACACACACATATTCCAGCATTGCAATCTTGACATCACAGCCTGTTCATTATAGCTTTAATAAAATATAATAATAAAATAGTCAACCTAACATATAAAAATTACACTGCTCTGTTTAAATAGTCAGTAGTACAATTTATATGATTCACGGTAAACACCGCCCACTGTGATGTTTCCAAGCACATTTTTGCGCGTGTGAAGAAGATTATATTTGAACACAAGTGAAGTACAAAGGCTATAAGTCTAGGCCTATCATAAAATCAGAATAAGGTAAGACAAGCAATATTTTGTCTTGTTTTATATATATATATATATATATATATAAAAAATATAGCTGCGAGCAGCGATGAAGGGCCAAATCCGGCGGCACTGCCACCCCGGTGCCTTTAGGTAACTAAAGGCACCGGGGTTGCGGTGCCACCGGCTTGGGCCCGTAATCGCTGCTCGCAGCTATATTTAGGGCCCAAGCTCTGAAAGGGCGAAGGCCCTATTGTTTTCGGTAGGATTATTAGGGCCCAAGCCCTGAAAGGGCGAAGGCCCTATTGTTTCCGGTAGGATTATTTATTATTAGGGCCCAAGCCCTGAAAGGGCGAAGGCCCTATTGTTTTCGGTAGGATTATTTATTATTAGGGCCCAAGCCCTGAAAGGGCGAAGGCCCTATTGTTTTCGGTAGGATTATTATTATTATTATTAGGGCCCAAGCCCTGAAAGGGCGAAGGCCCTATTGTTTTCGGTAGGATTATTTATTATTAGGGCCCAAGCCCTGAAAGGGCGAAGGCCCTATTGTTTTCGGTAGGATTATTATTATTATTATTAGGGCCCAAGCCCTGAAAGGGCGAAGGCCCTATTGTTTTCGGTAGGATTATTAGGGCCCAAGCCCTGAAAGGGCGAAGGCCCTATTGTTTTCCTAAGGATTATTAGGGCCCAAGCCCTGAAAGGGTGAAGGCCCTATTGTTTCCGGAAGGATTATTAGGGCCCAAGCCCTGAAAGGGCGAAGGCCCTATTGTTTTCGGTAGGATTATTAGGGCCCAAGCCCTGAAAGGGCGAAGGCCCTATTGTTTTCCTAAGGATTATTAGGGCCCAAGCCCTGAAAGGGCGAAGGCCCTATTGTTTTCGGTAGGATTATTATTATTAGGGCCCAAGCCCTGAAAGGGCGAAGGCCCTATTGTTTCCGGTAGGATTATTAGGGCCCAAGCCCTGAAAGGGCGAAGAGCCCTATTGTTTTCGGTAGGATTATTATTAGGGCCCAAGCCCTGAAAGGGCGAAGAGCCCTATTGTTTTCGGTAGGATTATTTATTATTAGGGCCCAAGCCCTGAAAGGGCGAAGGCCCTATTGTTTTCGGTAGGATTATTATTATTATTATTATTATTATTATTATTATTATTATTTATTTTTTTTTATTTTTTTTGTCAACCTTTCGGGCACTTTTGGGGCCCTTAACATGCTCGAAAACTCTTGAAATTTTGCACACAGGTCAGAACCCGCGGCCATCAGGGCCGGGCTGAAGCTGGTACCCGGGCGTGGCAGGGGGCCTCGACAGCGCCCCCTGGAACGGGATCCGAACACTTGTCCATAAATCAGACACGCTTGCATGTAATAATATGAAACTCGGTACACATATACTGCCCTACAAAGCAAAAAGGCAGTAACTACGCAGAGTGCAGAACTGAGAAAAATGACTTTAAAGTTATTCTGTCATCCAGCCTAAGTAGTTGTAGGTAGATTATTGGACATGTGGCTGCTTTGTTACTTTATATTAGCTTATTCTTTGTATATATCAATCCTCATATTTAATTTGATATTTTACCCCTATTTTGCAGTTACTGTATTCTTGCTTTGTAAATTTGCTTAGTATTACTTACCAAAAACGTGGCACAATACCAAGGAAAAAGGCAGTAACTACAGATTCTCCAAAAGCTATTACCATTTTTCTCCAAAACGACACACATTTGAGATAAGATGTTTTGTCACATAACAAAGGATGCCTTGAATGTCATGAAAATGATAATAACTCATTTTTGACCAAAAATGCAGTTACTGCCTTTTTGCTTTGTAGGGCAGTATAGACCTCATCGGGCCGAACAACTTTCGTGCTCTAAGTTTTACGCCAGACCAACAGGAAGTCGGCTATTATGGGTTGTTTGGAAACGCATGCTGTGGAATTTGATGTACTCCTCCTAGGAAATTCATCCATTCGCCTCCAAACTCGGTCGGCATGAAGTCAAGACATTGAGGATGCTAAATTGCGGACAGATTTTTGATATCTCGAACGGTTTGGCCGTGGCAAGGAAACGAATTTATGGCGAATAATTCAAACAGGAAGTGTGTTATAACTTCTGCATACATTAACTGATCTTGATGAAACTTCAGCAGTGTGTTAGTTGTAAGAGGCCGATCACATGGATGTGACATTTGTGAGTCAAAGTTATAGCGCCACCAACTGGCAACAGGAAGTGTGTCACTTTCAAAATGCTTTGAAATCACCCTCTTATTTTTACCCGATTTGCTTCAAACTTTATGTGTATAATGTAAACACACGGCAGATGTAGACCTGTGAAAGGATTATTGATATCTTAGATACTGTTGCCGTGGCAACGCATCAAACTTTACTATTCTTTTCGGATGCTTTTGAGACTCTTCACATGCTTGAAAATGCATGAAACTCGACAGACACATCACATTTATTATCCAGTAGACATGTGCAAAGTTTCAGAAACGGGCGTGGTGAAATGGCTCAGTAGCGCCACCTTTAGTCAAAAGTGGGGGGGTTAGTTTTATCAACAGCAACAAAACTTGGTATGTGTATTGTTCTCATCAAGACGGACAACTTTCTAATTTACAGTAACTAGCTCGGACCAAGAGGAAGAGAGATATTTTGGTTTGAATGTGGATTTTCTGGAGAATTTTCTCTCCCTCTCTCTGTGTCTCTGTGTCTCTGTGTGTGTGAGGGGAGGGGGGGATTTGACTATTGCTTTTATATTGTTAATCAAGGTTTCAGGGGCTTTTGGGGTCCTTAACGTGCTCAAAAACTCTTGAAACTTTGCACACAAGTCAGAACCCCCTGGCATCAGGGCCGGGCTGAAGCTGGTACCCGGGCGTGGCAGGGGGGCTCAACAGCGCCCCCTTAAACTGGGTCTGAAAACTTGGTCCATAGATCAAACACGCTTGCATGAATTAATATGAAACTCGGTACACATATAGATCTCATCGGGCCGAACAACTTTTCCCCCGTCAAGTTTTACGCCAGCCCAACAGGAAGTCGGCTATTATGGGTTGTTTGGAAAACGCTTGCTGTGGAATGCGAAGTACTCCTCCTAGAGAATTCATCCAATCCCCACCAAACTCGGTGTGCATGAAGTCAAGTCATTGAGGATGCTAAATTGCGGAAGGATTTTTGATATCTCGAACGGTTTGGCCGTGGTGAGGAAACGAATTTATGGCGAGAAAAGATAAACACGAAGCGGTATAACTTCTGCATACATTAACTGATCTTGATGAAACTTCACCAGTGTGTTCGTGGTAAGAGGCCGATCAGATGGATGTAACTATTGTGTGTCAAAGTTATAGCACCACCAACTGGCAGCAGGAAGTGTGTCACTTTCAAAATGCCTTTGACAAAAGTGGGGGGGTTAGTTGTATATACAGTAACAAAAATCAGTACGTACATTGGTCTCATCGAGCCGGACAACTTTCTAATTTAAAGTAATTTGCTCCAACCAACAGGAAGTCAGATATTTAGGTCTGAATGTGGATTTTTGGGATGTTTCAGACTCTGAGTTTTTAGCTACTCCTCCTAACTGGTTTATTTTTTTCACACCAAACTTTTTCAACACGATGAAAATACATTAAAGATGCTAAATTGTGAACGGATATTAAATATTTCAAACAGTTTTGATATAGTGAGGGATTAAAGTAATGTACAAAAAGGAAACGCTAAAAGCCTCATCTTCTAAAAATGTAATTATACACCATTTATTTCTATATAAAAGTATACAAATATCACAACTAAACCCATTTTATTCTTTTTTTTTTTTCAATTTAAGAATTACTTATACGTTTAAAAATAGCAATTGTACTCTTTAGTCCCATAAAAGTCAAGTCATACATAGGGCTATACTGCCCTCTTGTGTTCAAAATCCAACACAGTCTCACCCCCAAACGTCACATACTGACGCGTCTTGACCAAACGGCAATATACGACGAAAAGGGTACCCCTAAAACGTCCGTATGTGACTATTC
This sequence comes from Squalius cephalus, assembly GCF_949319135.1. NCBI lineage: Eukaryota > Metazoa > Chordata > Actinopteri > Cypriniformes > Leuciscidae > Squalius > Squalius cephalus. The sequence goes on along the minus strand of NC_137123.1, from coordinate 34,561,258 downwards.
GGGTTATGGGTAGGTTTAGGTATGCGTTAGGGTACCGCTAAGAGGCGCTGCTGGTGCGCTTATGTCTTCGTCTCATATGGACGTTTTAGGGGTACCCTTTTCGTCGTATATTGCCGTTTGGTCAAGACGCGTCAGTATGTGACGTTTTGGGGTGAGACCGGGCTGCAAAATCAGGTAGGCCTATTGTATCTATATAAAAATATACTAGGTATGTGACGGTGAGAATATTTTATTTTACGGGTTAATCAACGTTAATCAATGTTGTGGAATATTTTGAGTGTATCATAAAATCAGAATAAAGTAAGACAAGTAATATTTTCTGTCTTCTATATATATATGTGTGTGTGTATGTATATATATATATATACATATATATATATATGTGTGTATATGCATGTATGTATGTATGTGTATATATATATATATATATATATATATATATATATATATATATATAAATATAGCTGCGAGCAGCGATTACGGGCCCAAGCCGGCGGCACCGCCACCCCGCGGTGCCACCGGCTTGGGCCCGTAATCGCTGCTCGCAGCTATATTTATTATTATTTTGTCAAACTTTCGGGCACTTTTGGGGCCCTTAACATGCTCGAAAACTCTTGAAACTTTGCACACGGGTCAGAACCCGCGGCCATCAGGGCCGGACTGAAGCTGGTACCCGGGCGTGGCAGGGGGGCTCGACAGCGCCCCCTGGAATGGTGTCCGAAAACTTGGTCCATAAATCAAACATGCTTTGCATATAATAATATGAAACTCAGTACACATATAGATCTCATCGGGCCGAACAACTTTCGTCCTCTAAGTTTTACGCTAGCCCAACAGGAAGTCGGCTATTATGGGTTGTTTGGAAACGCATGCTGTGGAATTTGAAATACTCCTCCTAAAAAATTCGTCCAATCCCAACCAAACTCGGTCAGCATGAAGTCAAGACATTGAGGATACTAAATTGCGGACGGATTTTTGATATCTCAAACGGTTTGGCCATGGCGAGGAAACGAATTTATGGCGAATAAGGGACACAGGAAGTGTATTATAACTTCAGCATACATTATCTGATCTTGATGAAACTTCAGCAGTGTATTCGTTGTAAGAGGCCGAACACAAGGATGTGACTATTGTGAGTCAAAGTTATAGCGCCACCAACTGGCAGCAGGAAGTGTGTCACTTTAAAAATGCTTTGAAATCACTCTCTTATTTTTACCCGATTTGCTTCAAACTTTATGTGTATAATGTAAACACACGGCAGATGTAGACCTGTGAAAGGATTATTGATATCTTAGATACTGTTGCCGTGGCAACGCATTAACCCTCTGAGGTCTGAGCTGTTTTCTGGGCCCTGGAGGTGTTCTGACATGCTCTGACATTTCTGGTTATTTCTGTTACTTGTGACATTTTCATGGCTAAAGTCTAATTACACTGTATTCAGCACAAACTCTGCTACAATAATATATCAACAGCATGTATGTAAAAGTTTGTAGTTTTGAGATAATGACATTTATGCGTGGTTTGTGAAAATACAAAAAAAAATTCTCACTGAAATAAGGCCATGAAACCCCTACTGATTATTTCTTCACAAGACTTTTGAAAATTGTATGACGTAGCCTAGAATATTTGCTGCAAAACTATGTGAAAATCACCCTGACTGCTCATTCAGAGAAGACAATATATTGATTTAAAAATTTTACGACGTGTTTTGTGTGAATAAGCCTTATGCAAGAGCTCATTAATATGTATGGCTTTTCTCACCTGAGAAAGACAAAGACACTCCCCTAACGGCCCTATTAGGAGCTATCAGGCCCCTATCATTCTGAGCAACCTTGCACAATACTGTAAATGAGGAGATTTAAAAAAGAATGGCTTTTAGATTGTTTGGATTTATTTACACAACATAATCCAAATAGACACAACAAATGGCAAAAAAGCACTTATTGAAAGACAGAGACCTTTGTGCCATTCCTAAAAACATTGTATACCTTTCATTTCCAAGGTGTTTGATTTTCACTTTACCATGTTCATGTTCCAGAGACTCGTGTGAATGTTGAAGTCGGCAGGACTCAGTGGCATCTGGGCCCTGAAAAAAAAGTGAACATACTGATATCAAGAGAAAGGCCTGCACGATTTTGGAAATAAATATTAGATTTTTCTGGTTAAAATTGCTTTTTAAAATTCACAAAATACACACACACACAAATGTTTCCAACAATATATAATATAATGAACACCAGGTTTGTTGTGCCTTGTAGGCATAGGCTATGCGCAGTGCTGGGTAAAATAATAATAACAGTAACCATATCAGCCTATAAATCTTCCAAAATATTTCAGTAACAACCAAGCTAGAGAAAAATATATTGATTATCATGTTACTTCAAATGTTTCCATTCGTTATGATATGAAATGAGATAATAGTAAAAACATGAAGCCGTTTGGTGTGTTTTGCTTTTCAAATTTTCAAATGATACATTCAAACGCGATCGCGCTGCAAAATATGATACATTCAAACGCAATCGCGCTCAAATATAAAACATTATGGTTACCATATACATATCTACGTTTGACCAGATATCCACAAACACAGTAGGCCTAACAGTAAACACGGGTCTAAATATTATAATATTCCCCATATATCTAGCAACAGTTCAACTGCAATGTGACATTTATGCAACAATAACAAACATGTAAGAATTTCTTACCTTAAATCTTTCTTGTCTTCAAATCGCGTTCTTCTTCTTCTGAGGTAGCCTAAATCCAATGTAAGCTCAGGCGCGTCTTTCAAACTCGACGAAAAGTGAAGTGAAGTGTTTTGGTGTTTTGTTGTTGAGGTAACGAGCGCGTTCGCGTTCCATGTGGAGATTTGCATGTGAATATATTTTGCGCGAGTGGGCGTGGCCAAATTAACTGTAATGAGCAAGCGTTTGAGAAGCTGGACATCTTGTTGGTTTTATACAAATTACTTAAACAGAAAATATTTGTTTTCGTTTTGAACCCGATCATTTAAAAGTACACACTTAAATGTTTATAAAGGTGTATGGCTCATAAATGTGTGACAAGTATTCGCTGAGTTTTGTTTCAGTTTATAGACGTGCTCAAGAAAAAAAAGTTCACCGCGACGGAGAGGCAGAACGCACACCCTGTTTATTTTCTTTATTTTACAAAAGCACAATGTTTTGATTTGATTGTGAGTGGACACATACAAAAGTAGAAATATCACAGATTCTTTTTTTATATTTCTTTTTTCTGTATGACCATAAATGACGGAGTAATTTAAGTTTATAGTGCTACAATGTGGAGAAAATCCAGCAAAACGCGCCCGCGCGTTTGCCGACCTCAGAGGGTTAAACTTTAATATTCTTTTCGGATGCTTTTGAGACTCTTCACATGCTTGAAAATGCATGAAACTCGACAGACACATCACATTTATTATCCAGTAGACATGTGCAAAGTTTCAGAAACGGGCGTGGTGAAATGGCTCAGTAGCGCCACCTTTAGTCAAAAATGGGGGCTTAGTTTTTCCTAGAATCACAAAACTTGGTATGTGTATTGTTCTCATCAAGCCGGACAACTTTCTAATTTACAGTCATAACCTCAGACCACCAGGAAGTCAGATATTTTGGTTTGAATGTGGATTTTCTGGAGAATTTTCTCTCTCTCTCTGTGTGTCTGTGTGTGTGTGGGGGGGGGGGGGGGGGTTGTATATTCCATTTAATCTTTGTTTTTCAAGGTTTCAGGGGCTTTTGGGGCCCTTAACTTGCTTAAAAACTCTTGAAACTTTTCACACAGGTCAGAACCCACGGTCATCAGGGCCGGGCTGAAGCTGGTACCCGGGCGTGGCAGGGGGGCTCAACAGCGCCCCCTTGGACACGGTCTGAAAAGTTGGTCCATATATCAAACACGCTTGCATGAATTAATATGAAACTCGGTACACATATAGATCTCATCGGGCCGAACAACTTCCGCACTCTAAGTTATTAGCTCCGCCCAACAGGAAGTCGGCTATTATGGGTTGTTTGGAAACGCATGCTGTGGAATTTGATGTACTCCTCCTAGGAAATTAATCCATTCGCCTCCAAACTCGGTCGACGTGAAGTCGAGACATTGAGGATGCTAAATTGCGGACGGATTTTTGATATCTCGAACGGTTTGGCCGTGGCGAGGACACGAATTTATGGCGAAAAAAGAGAAACACAAAGTGTTATAACTTCTGCACACATTAACTGATATTGATGAAACGTCAGCAGTGTGTTCATGATAAGAGTCCGATCAGATGGATGTACCTATTGTGAGTCAAAGTTATAGCATCACCAACTGGAAGCAGGAAGTGTGTCACTTTCAAAATGCTTTTGACAAAAGTGGGGGGGTTAGTTTTACCCACAGTTACAAAAATCAGTACGTATATTGATCTCATCGAGCCGGACAACTTTCTAATTTACAGTCATTAGCTCCGACCAACAGGAAGTCAGATATTTTGGTTTGAATGTAGATTTTTTGGATATTTCAGACATATATAAAATAATATATAAATAATAAAAATAATAATATATATAATTTTTTTTTTTTTGTAAGTGACAAGACAGAGAATAGGCACCAGTAACTAAAGGCACCAGGGTGGCGGTGCCACCGGCTTGGGCCCGCAATCGCTGCTCGCAGCTATATTTAGGGCCCAAGCCCTGAAAGGGCGAAGGCCCTATTGTTTTCGGTAGGATTATTTATTATTATTATTATTATTAGGGCCCAAGCCCTGAAAGGGCGAAGGCCCTATTGTTTCCGGTAGGATTATTAGGGCCCAAGCCCTGAAAGGGCGAAGGCCCTATTGTTTTCGTAAGGATTATTTTTTTTCTTTTTCTTTTTCTTTTTCTTTTTCTTCATTATTTTTTTTTTTTTTTGCCTTTTTGCCACTTTTGGGGCCCTTAACATGCTCAAAAACTCTTGAAATTTTGCACACACGTCAGAACCCGCGGCCATCAGGGCCGGGCTGAAGCTGGTACCGGGGCGTGGCAGGGGGGCTCGACGGCGCCCCCTGGAATGGGGTCCGAAAACTTGGTCCATAAATCAAACACGCTTGCATGTAATAATATGAAACTCAGAACACATATAGATCTCATCGGGCCGAACAACTTTCGTGCTCTAAGTTTTACAAAAGCCCAACAGGAAGTCGGTTATTATACGTTGTTTGGAAAACGCATACAATGGAATGTGAAATACTCCTCCTAGGGATTTCATCCGATCGCCACCAAACTCGGTGAGAATAAATTCAAGACATTGAGGATGAATTCTTGCGAACAGATTTTTGATATCTCGAACGGTTTGGCCGTGGCGAGGAAACGAATTTATGGCGAATAATGGGACACAGGAAGTGTGTTATAACTTCTGCATACATCATCTGATCTTGCTGAAACTTCAGCAGTGTATTCGTTGTAAGAGGCCGATCACATGGATGTGACTATTGTGAGTCAAAGTTATAGCGCCACCAACTGGCAGCAGGAAGTGTGTCACTTTCAAAATGCTTTGAAGTCACCCTCTTACTTTTACCCGATTTGCTTCAAACTTTATGTGTATAATGTAAACACACGGCAGATGTAGACCTGTGAAAGGATTATTGATATCTTAGATACTGTTGCCGTGGCAACGCATCAAATTTTAATATTCTTTTCGGATGCGTTTGAGACTCTTAGCATGCTTGAAATTGGATGAAACTCGACAGACACATAACACTTATTAGCCAGTAGACATGTGAAAAGTTTCAGAAACGGGCGTGGCAGTGGGGCTCAACAGCGCCCTCTTGAACAGGGTCTGAAAACTTGGTCCATATATCAAACACGCTTGCATGAATTAATATGAACCTCGGTACACATATAGATTTCATCGGGCCGAACAACTTTCCCTCTGTCAAGTTTCACGCCAGCCCAACAGGAAGTCGGCTATTATGGGTTGTTTGGAAAACGCTTGCTGTGGAATGTGATGTACTCCTCCTAGAGAATTCATTCAATCACCTCCAAACTCAGTCAGCATGAAGTCAAGACATTGAGAATGCTAAATTGCGGACGGATTTTTGATATCTCGAACGGTTTGGCCGTGGCGAGGAAACAAATTTATGGCGAGAAAAGAGAGGAGACGAAGTGTTATAACTTCTGCATACATTAACTGATCTTGATGAAACTTTAGCAGTATGTTCGTGGTAAGAGGCAGATCAGATGGATGTAACTATTGTGAGTCAAAGTTATAGCGCCACCAACTGGCAGCAGGAAGTGTGTCACTTTCAACATGCGTTTGACAAAAGTGGGTGGGTTAGTTTTACCAACAGTTACAAAAATCAGTATATATATTGGTCTCACTGAGCCGGACAACTTTCTAATTTACAGTTATTAGCTCAGAGCAAAAGGAAGTCAGATATTTTGGTTTGAATGTGGATTTTTTGGATATTTCAGACTCTGAGTTTTTAGCTACTCTTCCTAACTGGTTTATTTTATTCACACCAAACTTTTTCAAAATGATAAAGATACATTAAAGATGCTAAATTGTGAACAGATATTAAACATCTCAAACGGTTTTGCTATAGTGAGGGACTAAAGTAAAGTAACACTTAAAGCCTCATCTTCTAAAAATGTAATTAAACACCATTTATTTCTATATAAAAGTATAAAAATATCACAACTAAACCCATTTTATTCTTTTTTTTTTCAATTTAATAAATATTTATAAGTTTAAAAATAGTAATTGTACTATTTAGTCCCATAAAAGTCAAGTCATACATAGGGCTATACTGCCCTCTTGTGTTCAAAATCAGGTAGGCCTATTGTATCTACATAAAAATATACTAGGTATGTGACGGTGAGAATATTTTACCACCGGTTAATCGACGTGTGACACCGCTGGGGGCTTTTGAATCGCCAACTTAAAAACGAAAGTAAAATATGTTCGTCCACACTGACATTGATAGTGGTTGAGCGAGCGTTTCAAATGAATTCCTATGGAAGTAGGAATTAACTGAAAAACGTTCACTCTGTTCTGCTCGTTCCTCGCCGTGGATGCGCACCGTTATGAATGCCCGTGCAGCCATGAGCATTTTAGTTTAATTTTAAAATTAGCGCCTTTCGGGGGTTGATTGCTTGAAATTATTTTACAAAAGCACAATGTTGTGTTTTATTGCGACTGTACACAAATATAAGTTAACACTTTGCAGTTTGAATGTCGTCCTGTATAATGACGGAGTATGTTTTTATGTGTCCACTGTTCAATCGCGCCCACGCCACACACACACACACCCACCCACACACACACGGTTTACTATCTTTGTGGGGACTCTCCATAGATTTAATGATTTTTATACTGTACAAACTGTATATTTTATCTCCTTACACTAACCCTACCCCTAAACCTACCCATCACTGAAAACTTTCTGCATTTTTACCTTTCCAAAAAAACTCATTCTGTATGAAGCTTGTTTACCCATGGGGACCTCTATTTAGGTCCCCACTGTGATACGAGTCCCCATGAGTCTGTTTGCATTCAGGTTAAAGTCCCCACCGGGACAGAAAAACATGAACACACACACACACACACACACACACACACACACACACACACTCCAGCATTGCAATCTTGACATTGCAGCCTGTTCATTATAAACTTAATAAAATATAATAATAAAATGGTCAACCTAACATATAAAGATTACACTGCTCTAAATAGTCAGTAGTACAATTCGTACAATCACAGTAAGCACCGCTCCAGTGTGAATTTTCCAAGCACATTTTTGCGCATGTGAAGAGGATAATTTTTCCCTTCGATATTGGAACATGAGTGAAGTACAAAGCATATAATAAACAATAGTTTAGCATCCAAAAAAAGCTAATTATATATATATATATATATATATATATATATATTAAAAATAGGGGAAAAAAGAATATATATATATATATATTTTTTTTTTTTTTTTTTTTTTTTTAAGTGACAAGACAAAGAATATTACTTGTCTGATAATATATATATATATATATATATATAAATATAGCTGCGAGCAGCGATGGAGGGCCCAAGCCGGTGACACCGCCACCCCGGTGTCTTTAGTGTAACTAAAGGCACCAGGTTGGCGGTGCCACCGGCTTGGGCCCGCAATCGCTGCTCGCAGCTATATTTTATTATTATTAGGGCCCAAGCCCTGAAAGGGCGAAGGCCCTATTGTTTTCGGTAGGATTATTTATTATTATTATTATTATTATTATTCCAACGAATTTATGGCGAATAAGGGACACAGGAAGTGTGTTATAACTTCAGCATACATTATCTGATCTTGATGAAACTTCAGCAGTGTGTTCGTTTTCAGAGGCCGAACACAAGGATGTGATTATTGTGAGTCAAAGTTATAGCGCCACCAACTGGCAGCAGGAAGTGTGTCACTTTCAAAATGCTTTGAAATCACTCTCTTATTTTTACCTGATTTGCTTCAAACTTTATGTGTATGATGTAGACACACGGCAGATGTAGACCTGTGAAAGGATTATTGATATCTTAGATACTGTTGCCATGGCAACGCATCAAACTTTAATATTCTTTTTTGATGCTTTTGAGACTTTTAACATACTTGAAATTGCATGAAACTCGACAGACACATCACACTTATTATCCAATAGACATGGGCAAAGTTTCAGAAACGGGCGTGGTGAGGGGCTCAGTAGCGCCACCTTTAGTCAAAAATGGGGGCTTAGTTTTACCTAGAATCACAAAACTTGGTATGTATATTGTTCTTATCGAGCCGGACAACTTTCTAATTTACACTTATTAGCTCAAAGCAACAGAAAGTCAGATATTTTGGTTTGAATGTGATTTTTTGGAGAAATTTCTCTGAGTGTGTGAGGGGTGGGGGTGATTTGTCAGTTGAGTGAGATTTACTTTTTCATTTGTTTTTCAAGGTTTCTGGGGCTTTTGGGTCCCTAAACGTGCTCGAAAACTCTTGAAACTTTGCACACAGGTCAGAACCCGCGGCCATCAGGGCGGGGCTGAATCTGGTAGCCGGGCGTGGCAGGGGGGCTCAACAGCGCCCCCTTGAACGGGGTTCTAAAACTTGGTCCATATATCAAACACGCTTGCATGAATTAATTTGAAACTCGGTACACATATAGATCTCATCGGGCCGAACAACTTTCGTGCTCTAAGTTTTACGCCAGCCCAACAGGAAGTCGGCTATTTAGGGTTGTTTGGAAACGCTTGCTGTGGAATTTAATGTACTCCTCCTAGGAAATACATCGATTCGCCTCCAAACTCGGTCCGCGTGAAGTCAAGACATTGATGATGCTAAATTGCGGACGGATTTTTGATATCTCGAACGGTTTGGCTGTGGCGAGGAAACGAATTAATGGCGAGAAAAGAGAAAAACGAAGTGTTATAACTAATGCATACATTAACTGATCTTGATGAAACTTCAGCAGTTTGTTCATGGTAAGAGGCCGATCAGATGGATGTAACTATTGTGTGTCAAAGTTATAGCGCCACCAACTGGCAGCAGGAAATGTGTCACTTTCAAAATGCTTTTGACAAAAGTTGGGGGGGTTGTTTTACCTACAGTAGCACAACTCAGTACGTATGTTGATCTCATCGACCCGGACAACTTTCTAATTTAAAGTCATTAGCTCCGACCATCAGGAAGTCAGATATTTTGGTTTGAATGTGGATTTTTTGCAAAATCAGCCTCCAAAAGGCACTAAAAGCCTCAAATCTTCTAAAAATTTAATTTTATACCATTTATTTCTATATAAAAGTATACAAATATCACAACTAAACCCATTTTATTCTGTTTTTAAAAAGAATTTTATTCTAATTTTATTCTAAATTTTAAAACAGTAAAGTAAAAAAAAAATTCAAGTCATACATAGGGCTATACTGCCCTCTTGTGTCCAAAAGGACATCAAAATAATATATAAAACTTTTTACCAGCTAGGCCAATAATGTATTTAAATATACATTTATTAGGTATGTGTCTGAGGATATTTTCCCACCGGTTAATCGACGTGTGTGACACGAGCGGGTGCTTTTGTATCGCTAATATAAAAGTGAAAGAAAAATACGGACGTCCGCACGGACATTTATGATGGTGCACACACAAATCACACACACGTTGGAAAGAATTATGCTTTTAAACAACACTAAACCGCCATTAGATGTCGCCAAGTGACCGTCTTAATGAGCGAGTCATTGATTCATTCGTTCAAATGATTCGTAATCCATAACATACAGATCCATAAACATGGATCCATAAACATCCAATCCATAAACATAAACAGATGTTTATGGATTGATCATTCAATCTTTGAGTCAACCAATTCGTTCAAAATGCTGAATCATTCAGTTATGAGAAAACACGTTCCTGTGAGATGCGTTCTTCTGTGATCTTTGTTTAACTATTTCCGCTGCTGAAACAGAACAAAAACAGTCAATATTGCATCTAAAATGTAAATGACTTCATTTTAACTGTTAATAACCTGTTGTATGAAATCAATCTCACAGTTTCAATAGTGATTGTATTCAGGAAAAGTTAGGTACGGAGAGCGAGCGATTTCAACGAAATCAGAACTAAACCCATTTTATTCTTTTATTATTATTATTATTCAATTTAAGAATTATGTTTGAGTTTAAAAAAAGCCAGAATGTTTTAGTCCAAAAAATAAATAAATCATGCCATGGAGTGCTTGAAAATTTTTTTTTTTATTATATTTATTTTTTCGTTTTGGCTTTGTTTATAGTTTATTTTTTATTTTTTATTCTTGTTCCGTTCTGAATATCATTACATTTAAAGGATTTGTTGTGGAATATTTTGAGTGTATCATAAAATCAGAATAATTCTCTCGATTTAGTGATCCCCTACTTATTATTTTATTTTTTTCTTTGTTCTAATTAGGTCAGGCAAGTAAAATTATCTGTGTCTTGTCCCTTAAATTTATTTTTATATATATATATATATATATATATATATATATATATATATATATATATATATATATATGTATGTATGTGTGTGTGTGTAATATATATATATATATATATATATGTATGTGTGTGTGTGTGTGTGTGTGTGTGTATATATATATATATATATATATAAATATAAATATAGCTGCGAGCAGCGATGGAGGGCCAAAGCCGCCGGCACCGCCACCCTGGCACCAGGATTGCGGTGCCACCGGCTTGGGCCCGTAATCGCTGCTCGCAGCTATATTTATTATTATTTTTCTGTCAACCTTTCGGGCACTTTTGAGACCCTTAACATGCTCGAAAACTCTTGAAACTTTGCACACGGGTCAGAACCCGCGGCCATCAGGGCCGGGCTGAAGCTGGTACCCGGGCGTGGCAGGGTGGCTCGACAGCGCCCCCTTGAACGGGGTCCGAAAACTTGGTCCATAAATCAGACACGCTTGCATGTAATAATATGAAACTCGGTACACATATAGATCTCATCGGGCCGAACAACTTTCGTACTTTTACTTTTTACGCCAGCCCAACAGGAAGTCGGCTATTATGGATTGTTTTGAAACGCATGCTGTGGAATTTAATGTACTCCTCCTAGAGAATTCATCCAATCGCCTCCAAACTCGGTCAGCATGAAGTCAAGACATTGAGGATGCTAAATTGCGGACGGATTTTTGATATCTCAAACGGTTTGGCCGTGGCAAGGAAACGAATTTATGGCGAATAAGGGACACAGGAAGTGTGTTATAACTTCAGCATACATTATCTGATCTTGATGAAACTTCAGCAGTGTGTTCGTTGTAAGAGGCCGAACACAAGGATGTGATTATTGTGAGTCAAAGTTATAGCGCCACCAACTGGCAGCAGGAAGTGTGTCACTTTCAAAATGCTTTGAAATCACTCTCTTATTTTTACCTGATTTGCTTCAAACTTTATGTGTATGATGTAGACACACGGCAGATGTAGACCTGTGAAAGGATTATTGATATCTTAGATACTGTTGCCATGGCAACGCATCAAACTTTAATATTGTTTTTTGATGCTTTTGAGACTCTTGACATACTTGAAATTGCATGAAACTCGACAGACACATCACACTTATTATCCAGTAGACATGGGCAAAGTTTCAGAAACGGGCATGGTGAGGGGCTCAGTAGCGCCACCTTTAGTCAAAAATGGGGGCTTAGTTTTACCTAGAATCACAAAACTTGGTATGTATATTGTTCTTATCGAGCCGGACAACTTTCTAATTTACACTTATTAGCTCAAAGCAACAGAAAGTCAGATATTTTGGTTTGAATGTGATTTTTTGGAGAAATTTCTCTCTCTCTCTGTCTCTGAGTGTGTGAGGGGTGGGGGTGATTTGTCAGTTGAGTGAGATTTACTTTTTCATTTGTTTTTCAAGGTTTCTGGGGCTTTTGGGTCCCTAAACGTGCTCGAAAACTCTTGAAACTTTGCACACAGGTCAGAACCCGCGGCCATCAGGGCGGGGCTGAATCTGGTAGCCGGGCGTGGCAGGGGGGCTCAACAGCGCCCCCTTGAACGGGGTTCTAAAACTTGGTCCATATATCAAACACGCTTGCATGAATTAATTTGAAACTCGGTACACATATAGATCTCATCGGGCCGAACAACTTTCGTGCTCTAAGTTTTACGCCAGCCCAACAGGAAGTCGGCTATTTAGGGTTGTTTGGAAACGCTTGCTGTGGAATTTAATGTACTCCTCCTAGGAAATACATCGATTCGCCTCCAAACTCGGTCAGCGTGAAGTCAAGACATTGATGATGCTAAATTGCGGACGGATTTTTGATATCTCGAACGGTTTGGCTGTGGCGAGGAAACGAATTAATGGCGAGAAAAGAGAAAAACGAAGTGTTATAACTAATGCATACATTAACTGATCTTGATGAAACTTCAGCAGTTTGTTCATGGTAAGAGGCCGATCAGATGGATGTAACTATTGTGTGTCAAAGTTATAGCGCCACCAACTGGCAGCAGGAAATGTGTCACTTTCAAAATGCTTTTGACAAAAGTTGGGGGGGTTGTTTTACCTACAGTAGCACAACTCAGTACGTATGTTGATCTCATCGACCCGGACAACTTTCTAATTTAAAGTCATTAGCTCCGACCATCAGGAAGTCAGATATTTTGGTTTGAATGTGGATTTTTTGCAAAATCAGCCTCCAAAAGGCACTAAAAGCCTCAAATCTTCTAAAAATTTAATTTTATACCATTTATTTCTATATAAAAGTATACAAATATCACAACTAAACCCATTTTATTCTGTTTTTAAAAAGAATTTTATTCTAATTTTATTCTAAATTTTAAAACAGTAAAGTAAAAAAAAAATTCAAGTCATACATAGGGCTATACTGCCCTCTTGTGTCCAAAAGGACATCAAAATAATATATAAAACTTTTTACCAGCTAGGCCAATAATGTATTTAAATATACATTTATTAGGTATGTGTCTGAGGATATTTTCCCACCGGTTAATCGACGTGTGTGACACGAGCGGGTGCTTTTGTATCGCTAATATAAAAGTGAAAGAAAAATACGGACGTCCGCACGGACATTTATGATGGTGCACACACAAATCACACACACGTTGGAAAGAATTATGCTTTTAAACAACACTAAACCGCCATTAGATGTCGCCAAGTGACCGTCTTAATGAGCGAGTCATTGATTCATTCGTTCAAATGATTCGTAATCCATAACATACAGATCCATAAACATGGATCCATAAACATCCAATCCATAAACATAAACAGATGTTTATGGATTGATCATTCAATCTTTGAGTCAACCAATTCGTTCAAAATGCTGAATCATTCAGTTATGAGAAAACACGTTCCTGTGAGATGCGTTCTTCTGTGATCTTTGTTTAACTATTTCCGCTGCTGAAACAGAACAAAAACAGTCAATATTGCATCTAAAATGTAAATGACTTCATTTTAACTGTTAATAACCTGTTGTATGAAATCAATGTCACAGTTTCAATAGTGATTGTATTCAGGAAAAGTTAGGTACGGAGAGCGAGCGATTTCAACGAAATCAGAACTAAACCCATTTTATTCTTTTATTATTATTATTATTCAATTTAAGAATTATGTTTGAGTTTAAAAAAAGCCAGAATGTTTTAGTCCAAAAAATAAATAAATCATGCCATGGATTGCTTGAAATTAATTTTTTTTATTATATTTATTTTTTTGTTTTGGCTTTGTTTATAGTTTATTTTTAATTTTTTATTCTTGTTCCGTTCTGAATATCATTACATTTAAAGGATTTGTTGTGGAATATTTTGAGTGTATCATAAAATCAGAATAATTCTCTCGATTTAGTGATCCCCTACTTATTATTTTATTTTATTTTTTTCTTTGTTCTAATTAGGTCAGGCAAGTAAAATTATCTGAGTCTTGTCCCTTAAATTTATTTATATATATATATATATATATATATATATATATATGTATGTGTGTGTGTGTGTGTGTATATATATATATATATATATATATATATATATATATATATATATATATATATATATATATATATATATATATGTGTGTATATGTGTGTGTGTGTATATATATATATATATATATATATATAAAAATATAAATATAGCTGCGAGCAGCGATGGAGGGCCAAAGCCGCCGGCACCGCCACCCTGGCACCAGGATTGCGGTGCCACCGGCTTGGGCCCGTAATCGCTGCTCGCAGCTATATTTATTAGGGCCCGAGCACCGATGGTGTGAGGACCCTCTTGGAATTGCTCTGTTTATTATTAGGGCCCGAGCACCGATGGTGAGAGGACCCTATTGTTTTTGCTCCGTTTATTATTATTCTTCTTCTCCAAAGTGAATCGCTTTTTAGAGGGCCTAAACATGCTCGAAAACTCATGAAACTTTGCACACGCTTCAGAAGTGGTGAAAATTTACGTGTGATATGGTTTTCAGAATTGTGGGGGGCAAATTCGGTAAATTATTGCCCCCACATTTTGCCCCGGCTCCTGGTTTCACGTACAGGTATGAAATTTGGTACATACATGTAATGACCCAATACCTACAGAAAAGTCTCTTGGAGCATAGCCCTAAACACAACAGGAAGTGAGCTATTTTGAACTTCCTCCTGGATTTTGGGCATTTTTCGTAATTTCCTGATGTTGTACTTTAACGAACTCCTCCTACAGATTTGATCTGATACTCTTCAAATTTGGTGAGTGTAATCTTAAGGCCTTTGTGACGTTAAATTGCGAAGATCTAGAGTTTTCGTCGAAGGGTGTGCCCTCGGCGGCCTGACAAACATCTATCTATAAATTACAGGAACGTCTGTCTGTCTGTCTGTCTGTGTGTGTGTGTGTCTGTTCCTCGCATATCTCTCGAACCGTTAGTCCGATTGATTTCAAACTCGACAGGTGTCTCGCCACGGGCACGAGTAAGTGCAGTGCCAAGTTTGACATTGTTTGGATGAGAAATGCAAAAGATATCGTTAAATATATCATTTTTAGAAGGTTGTGGTTTAAAAATAAACATTCTGACATTAGAGAGTTGTATCGGTCAAAGAAGCCCCAAGAAGGCTGTGGTTTAAAAATAAACATTCTGACATAAACACTCAGTCAGCTACACTGTTTACTTCTGAATATTATAGTTTGGTTCCCGAACGTGATAAATCCATCTATCTATAAATTACAGAAACGTCCGTCTGTCTGTCTGTGTGTTATTCGCATATCTCTCGAATGTGAGATAACCACTAAATGTGTGAAAACCACTATTTTCTGTTTCAAACTTTCACATAGAATCTTTAGGTTATAACAACATTGAAAATCAAAATCTGGATTTGAATTTTTTAAGATTTATTATAAAAACGGATTATTTTTTCCCAAAAATGCAATAAATTCATGACTTTTTTTTTTTTTTTCAAAATGCTATTAATCCATTGAATCAATATAAAGTTATTTTTGATCATATTGCCATCGCAAGAAATATCTCCTGAACTTTTTTGACGGCGATCAGCTCACAAAAACTGATTTTGCACGGGCACTTTGCACTGCTCCCTGAATCGAGGTGCTTATTCATTTGTGGATGTAAACTGAATCTGTATGTCAGCTATGCTGTTAGTGTTTACTTCTGAATATTATATTTCATTCTGGTGCGCTTAACGTTGTCGCTACTGTGTAATAATAGCCTATGCTATTCACCAACTAAACATATCCTATTCAATGCGTTCACAGTCTCTTTCACGGGCATCATTTGTAGTTGCCTATTCACAAACTGTTTGCTCAAGCATAGCGTTTTCTCGGAGTTCACTGTGTGCTTTTTACCATGCACAAATAAAAATGTCACTGAACTTTTGCTGTGTAATTGTAACAATGAGCACACACCAAACCAACAATTACTAAAAACACACACAAAAACTGATTTTGCACGGGCATTTTTTGCACTAGTTCACCCAATTTCGGCCTTTTGGTGATATATGCATGATCAGATAAGTTCAATATTAATGTTGCTTGCAGTTCTGATGTTGCTAGGCAACCACAGACAGCCTGCAGTAACTCAGGCATACAATTTTCAATCTGCCACAAACTTCACATGTTTGATAAGACTCCTGTCCTGAACACATGCCAATGCTCATTATGATTATAGCAATAGCACCACCTGCTGGTAGCAGGAAGTGTGGCAAATACAAAACGTGCTCGAAAAATCATGAAACTTTGCACACGCTTCAGAAGTGGTGACAATTTACGTGTGATGTGGTTTTAAAAATTGGGTGGGGCAAAATGGCTTACTTATTGCCCCTACATTTTGCCCCGGCTCGACGTTTCACGTACAGGTATGAAATTTGGTACACACATGTAAAGACCCAATACCTACAAAAAAGTCTCTTGGAGCATAGCCCTAAACACAACAGGAAGTCAGTTATTTTGAACTTCCTGTCAGATTTTGGGCAGTTTTTGCCATTTCCTGATGTTGTACTTTAACAAACTCCTCCTACAGTTTTGATCTGATCCTCTTCAAATTTGGTGAGTGTAATCTTAAGGCCTTTCCTAAAGGTGCCGGGTGGCGGTGGCAGGGGTGCGAGGGCCCTTTTCATCGCTGCTTGCAGCTTTAATTATTATTATTATTCTTCTCCGCATTGAATTGCATTTTTGAGGGCCTAAACATGCGCGAAAACTCACGAAACTTTGCACACGCGTCAGAACTGGCGAAAATTTACATCTGATATAGGTTTCAGAATTGGACGGGGCAAAATGGCTCGATAGCGCCACCTATAAAAGTTCAACGGAGTGCGCCTCCTGCAACGTTCCACGTACGTGCACGAAATTCGGTACATACGTGTAATGACCTAATACCTACAAAAAAGTCTCTTGGAGCATAGCCCTAAACACAACAGGAAGTCAGCCATTTTGAACTTCCTCTCAGATTTTTGTGCAGTTTTTGCCATTTTCAGGCCTCGTACTTTAACGAACTCCTCCTACAGTTTTAATCTGATCATCTTCAAATTTGGTGAGTGTAATCTTAAGGCCTTTGCGACGTTAAATTGCGAAGATCTTGAGTTTTCGTCGAAGGGCGGGTCCTCGGCGGCCTTACAAATTTTGATGTTTCGCCATGAAACAGGAAGTTGCTGTAACTCAGGCATGGAATGTCCAATCTCCCCCAAACTTCACACGTTTGATAAGAGTTCTGTCCTGAACACATGGCCATGCTCATATTCAGTTATAGTCATAGCGCCACCTGCTGGCAACAGGAAGTGACATGTTTAACACTGTTATGGACTCCTAATAACATATAAAAAAGTGCCAGCAAGTGCGAAACATGCTAACAACATACTAGAAGCATGCTAAAACATGCTAGCAAACTCTTAGCTAAGTGCTAAAGCATGCTATTATTGCAATTAAATAGGAATTTGCTGTAACTCAGGCATGGAATGTCCAATCTGCCCCAAACTTCACACTTTTGATAAGCGTTCTGTCCTGAACACATCTACATGATAATATTCAGTTATAGTAATAGCGCCACCTACTGGCAACAGGAAGTGTCATGTTTAACACGTTGATGCCATTCTAGCAACATGTTAAAAATGCCATTGAGGTCTAAACATGCTAGAAACATGTTAAAACATGCTAGCAATACTTAGCTAAGTGCTAAAGCATGCTAATTCAATGAAACAGGATGTTGTTGTTACTCAAGAAGGCAATGTCCAATATGCGCCAAACTTCACACTTTTAATAAACGTTCTGTCCTGAACACATGACCATGCTCATATTCAGTTACAGTCATAGTGCCACCTGCTGGCAACAGGAAGTGACATGTTAAACACTGTTGTGGACATATAAAAACATATAAAAAAAGTGCCAGCAAGTGCTAAACATGCTAACAACATACTAGAAACATGCTAAAACATGCTAGCAAACACTTAGCTAAGTGCTAAAGCATGCTATTGCTGCAATTAAATAGGAATTTGCTGTAACACAGGCATGGAATGTCCAATCTGCCCCAAACTTCACACGTTTGATAAGAGTCATGGCCTGAACACATCTACATGAGAATATTCAGTTATAGTAATAGCGCCACCTGCTGTCAACAGGAAGTGACATGTTTAACACTGTTGTGGTCTCCTAATAACATATATAAAAGAGCCAGCAAGTGCTAAACAGGTTAGCAACATACTAGAAACATGCTAGCAAACACTTAGCTAAGTGATAAAGCATGCTATTACTGCAATTAAATAGGAATTTGCTGTAACTCAGGCATGGAACGTCCAATCTGCCCCAAACTTCACATGTTTGATAAGAATCATGGCCTGAACGCATGCCTATGCTCAAATTCAGTTATAGTAATAGCGCCACCTACTGGCAACAGGAAGTGACATGTTTAACACGTTGATGCCGTTCTAGCAACATGTTAAAAATGCCATTGAGTTCTAAACATGCTAGAAACATATTAAAACATGCTAGCAATACTTAGCTAAGTGCTAAAGCATGCTAATTCAATGAAACAGGACTTTGTTGTTACTCAAGAAGGCAATGTACAATCTACCCCAAACGTCACACGTTTGATAAGAGTTATCTCTTGAACACATGTCCATGCTCATATTTAGTTATAGTCATAGCGCCACCTGCTGGCAACAGGAAGTGACGTTTAACACTGTTCTTGACTCCTAATAACATATAAAAAAATGCCAGTAGGTGCTAAACATCCTACCAACATACTAGAGACATGCTAAAACATAATAGCAAACACTTAGCTAAGTGCTAAAGAATGATATTACTGCAATTAAATATGAATTTGCTGTAACTCAGGCATGGAATGTCCAATCTGCCCCAAACTTCACACTTTTGATAAGCGTTCTGTCCTGAACACATGACCATGCTTATATTCAGTTACAGTCATAGCGCCACCTGCTGGCAACAGGAAGTGACATGTTTAACACTGTTGTGGACTCCTAATAACATATAAAAAAGTGCCAGCAAGTGTTAAACATGCTAACAACATACTAGAAACATGCTAAAACATGCTAGCAAACTCTTAGCCAAGTGCTAAAGCATGCTATTATTGCAATTAAATAGGAATTTGCTGTAACTCAGGCATGGAATGTCCAATCTGCCCCAAACTTCACACTTTTGATAAGAGTCATGGCCTGAACACATCTACATGAGAATGTTCAGTTATAGTAATAGCGCCACCAACTGGCAACAGGAAGTGACATGTTTAACACGTTGATGCCGTTCTAGCAACATGTTAAAACATGCTAACAATGCTTAGCTAAGTTCTAAAGAATGCTAATTCAATGAAACATGACTTTGTTGTTACTCAAGAAGGCAATGTCCAATTTGCACCAAACTTCACATGTTTGATAAGAGTTCTGTCCTGAACACACATCCATGCTCATATTCAGTTATAGTCATAACGCCACCTACTGGCAACAGAAACTGACATGGTTAACACAGTAATGCAGTACTAACCACATAATTATTGTGTACTAAGCATGCTAGAAACAGACTGAACATGCTAGCAACACTTAGCTGAGTCATGAAGCATGCTATTATCACCATTATACAAAACATTTTGTAACTGACTTTGACATACTCTTACTATATATACCTCCTTAAATGTACATTTCCCAACCATGCTCTGCCTTCCTAAAGCCACCGAGTGTTGATGGCACGGGTGCGAGGGCCCTTTCATCGCTGCTTGCAGCTTTAATTATTATTATTATTATTTTGTCAACCTTTCGGGCACTTTTGGGGCCCTTAACATGCTCAAAAACTCTTGAAATTTTGCACACACGTCAGAACCTGCGGCCATCAGGGCCGGACTGAAGCTGGTACCCGGGCGTGGCACGGGGGCTCGACAGCACCCCCTGGAATGGTGTCTGAAAACTTGGTCCATAAATCAAACACGCTTGCATGTAATAATATGAAACTCAGTACACATATAGATCTCATCGGGCCGAACAACTTTCGTGCTCTAAGTTTTACACCAGCCCAACAGGAAGTCGGTTATTATACGTTGTTTGGAAAACGCATACAATGGAATGTGAAATACTCCTCCTAGGGAATTCATCCGATCGCCACCAAACTCGGTGTGAATGAAGTCAAGACATTGTGGATGCTAAATTGCGAACGGATTTTTTATATCTCGAACGGTTTGGCCGTGGCGAGGAAACGAATTTATGGCGAATAATGGGACACAGGAAGTGTGTTATAACTTCTGCATACATTAACTGATCTTGATGAAACTTCAGCAATGTGTTCGTGGTAAAAGGCCGATCAGATGGATGTAATTATTGTGAGTCAAAGTTATAGCGCCACCAACTGGCAGCAGGAAGTTTGTCACTTTCAAAATGCTTTGAAATCACCCTCTTAGTTTTACCCGATTTGCTTCAAACTTTATGTGTATAATGTAGATACACGGCAGATGTAGACCTGTGAAAGGATTATTGATATCTTAGATACTGTTGCCGTGGCAACGCATCAAACTTTAATGTTCTTTTCGGATGCGTTTGAGACTCTTAGCATGCTTGAAATTGGATTAAACTCGACAGACACATAACACTTATTAGCCAGTAGACATGTGAAAAGTTTCAGAAACGGGCGTGGCAGGGGGGCTCAACAGCGCCCCCTTGAACGGGGTCTGAAAACTTGGTCCATATATCAAACACGCTTGCATGAATTAATATGAAACTCGGTACACATATAGATGTCATCGAGCCGAACAACTTTCCCTCTGTCAAGTTTCACGCCAGCCCAACAGGAAGTCGGCTATTATGGGTTGTTTGGAAAACGCTTGCTGTGGAATGTGATGTACTCCTCCTAGAGAATTCATTCAATCACCTCCAAACTCAGTCAGCATGTAGTCAAGACTTTGAGGATGCTAAATTGCGGACGGATTTTTGATATCTCGAACGGTTTGGCCGTGGCGAGGAATCGAATTTATGGCGAGAAAAGAGAAACACGAAGTGGAATAACTTCTGCATACATTAACTGATCTTGATGAAACTTCAGCAGTGTTTTTCGTGGTAAGAGGCCGATCAGATGGATGTAGCTATTGTGAGTCAAAGTTATAGCGCCACCAACTGGCAGCAGGAAGTGTGTCACTTTCAACATGCTTTTGACAAAAGTGGGGGGGTTAGTTTTAACTACAGTAAAAAAAAAATTGTTTGTATATTGTTCTCATCAAGCCGGACAACTTTCTAATTTACATTCATTAGCTCCAGCCATCAGGAAGTCAGATATTTTGGTCTGAATGTGGATTTTTTTTGCTAAATCAGCCTCTGAATTTTTAGCCACTCCTCTTAAACTATTTATTTTATTCCCACCAAACTTTTTCAACATGATGAAAATACATTAAATATGCTAAATTGTGAATGGATAATAAATATCTTAAACGGTTTTGCTATGGCGAGGGATTAAAGTAATGTCTAAAAAGGAAACACTAAAAGGTTCATATATTCTAAAAATTTAATTATAAACCATTTATTACTATATAAAAGTATACAAATATCAGAACTTAACTCATTTTATTCTTTTTTTTCAATTTAAGAATGAAGTTTAAGTTTAAAAACTGCCAGAATGGTTGTTTAGTCTAAACAATAAATAAATAAAGTCAAACATAGTGCTATACTGCCCTCTTGTGTTCAAAATCAGGTAGGCCTATTATATCTATATAAAAATATACTAGGTATGTGACGGTAAGAATATTTTACCACCGGTTAACTGACGTGTGACACCGCTGGGGGCTTTTTAATCGCTAACTTAAAAACGAAAGTAAAATATGTTCGTCCGCACGGACATTGATAATGGTGCGGAGCAGAGCGAGCATTTTCAATAAATTCCTATGGAAGGAGGAATGACCTAAAAAACGTTGACTCTGTTCTGCTCGTTCCTCGCTGAGGACGCGCACCATTATGAATGCCTGTGCAGCCGTGAACATTTTAGTTTCATTTTCGGGGAGGATTGCTTGAATGTATTTAAAAAAGCACAATGTTGTGTTTTATTGCTACTGTACAAAAATATAAGTTAACACTTTGCAGTTTGAATGATGTTCTGAACAAAATGACAGAGTATGTTTTTATGTGTCCACTGTTTAATCGTGCCCTCGTTTTAGAGATCAAAAGCTGAGTTTTCAGCATCATTACTCCAGTCGTCACTGTCACATGATCCTTCAGAAATTATTCTAATATGATGATTGATGCTCAAGAAACATTCATTATTATTTTAAATGTCGAAAACAGTTGTGTACAGTCTTTGATGAATAGAAAGTTCAAAAGAACAGCATTTATCTGAAATCTAAAGCTTTTGTAACATTAAACACTACCGTTCAGAAGTTTGGGGTCAGTAATAATTTTAATTTTATTTTTGGGGGAAAGAAATAAAATAAATCAATACTTTTATTAATCGAGAATGAGTTAAACTGATCAAAAGTTACAGTACAGACATTTAAAATGTTAAAAAAAATTATATTTGAAATAAATGCTGTTCTTTTGAACATTACATTCATCAACGCATTTTGAAAAAAAATCTGTACACAACTGTTTTCAACATTGAAAATAATAATGAATATTTATTGACCATCAATCATCATATTAGAATGATTTCTGAAGGATCATGTGACACTGAAGATGGGAGTAATGATGCTGAAAACTCAGCTTTGATCACATAAATTAATTACAGTGTAAAATATTTTAAAATAGAAAACAGCTGTTTTAAATTGGAATAATATTTCACAATATTACTGTTTTTGTTTGTATTTTTAATCAAATAAATGCAGCCTTGGTGAGCAGAAGAGACTTCTCCTAAAAACATTAAAAATCTTCCTGACCCCAAACTTTTGAACGGTATATATATATATATATATATATACCCTTGAACAACAATAATAATAATAATAATAATAATAAATATATATATATAAATATAGCTGCGAGCAGCGATGGAGGGCCAAAGCCGGCGGTACCACCACCCCGGTGCCTTTAGGTAACTAAAGGCACCGGGGTTGCGGTGCCACCGGCTTGGGCCCGTAATCGCTGCTCGCAGCTATATTTATTATTATTATTTTTCTGTCAACCTTTCGGGCACTTTTGAGACCCTTAACGTGCTCGAAAACTCTTGAAACTTTGCACACGGGTCAGAACCCGCGGCCATCAGGGCCGGGCTGAAGCTGGTACCCGGGCGTGGCAGGGGGGCTCGACAGCGCCCCCTTGAACGGGGTCCGAAAACTTGGTCCATAAATCAGACACGCTTGCATGTAATAATATGAAACTCGGTACACATATAGATCTCATCGGGCCGAACAACTTTCGTACTTTTACTTTTTACGCCAGCCCAACAGGAAGTCGGCTATTATGGATTGTTTTGAAACGCATGCTGTGGAATTTAATGTACTCCTCCTAGAGAATTCATCCAATCGCCTCCAAACTCGGTCAGCATGAAGTCAAGACATTGAGGATGCTAAATTGCGGACGGATTTTTGATATCTCGAACGGTTTGGCCGTGGCAAGGAAGCGAATTTATGGCGAATAAGGGACACAGGAAGTGTGTTATAACTTCAGCATACATTATCTGATCTTGATGAAACTTCAGCAGTGTGTTTCTTTGTAAGAGGCCGAACACAAGGATGTGACTATTGTGAGTCAAAGTTATAGCGCCACCAACTGGCAGCAGGAAGTGTGTCACTTTCAAAATGCTTTGAAATCACTCTCTTATTTTTACCCGATTTGCTTCAAACTTTATGTGTATAATGTAGACACACGGCAGATGTAGACCTGTGAAAGGATTATTGATATCTTAGATACTGTTGCCATGGCAACGCATCAAACTTTAATATTCTTTTTTGATGCTTTTGAGACTCTTAACATACTTGAAATTGCATGAAACTCGACAGACACATCACACTTATTATCCAGTAGACATGGGCAAAGTTTCAGAAACGGGCGTGGTGAGGGGCTCAGTAGCGCCACCTTTAGTCAAAAATGGGGGCTTAGTTTTACCTAGAATCACAAAACTTGGTATGTATATTGTTCTTATCGAGCCGGACAACTTTCTAATTTACACTTATTAGCTCAAAGCAACAGAAAGTCAGATATTTTGGTTTGAATGTGATTTTTTGGAGAATTTTCTCTCTCTCTCTGTCTCTGAGTGTGTGAGGGGTGGGGGTGATTTGTCAGTTGAGTGAGATTTACTTTTTCATTTGTTTTTCAAGGTTTCTGGGGCTTTTGGGTCCCTAAACGTGCTCGAAAACTCTTGAAACTTTGCACACAGGTCAGAACACGCGGCCATCAGGGCGGGGCTGAATCTGGTAGCCGGGCGTGGCAGGGGGGCTCAACAGCGCCCCCTTGAACGGGGTTCTAAAACTTGGTCCATATATCAAACACGCTTGCATGAATTAATTTGAAACTCGGTACACATATAGATCTCATCGGGCCGAACAACTTTCGTGCTCTAAGTTTTACGCCAGCCCAACAGGAAGTCGGCTATTTAGGGTTGTTTGGAAACGCTTGCTGTGGAATTTAATGTACTCCTCCTAGGAAATACATCGATTCGCCTCCAAACTTGGTCAGCGTGAAGTCAAGACATTGAGGATGCTAAATTGCTAACGGATTTTTGATATCTCGAACGGTTTGGCTGTGGCGAGGAAACGAATTAATGGCGAGAAAAGAGAAACACGAAGTGTTATAACTAATGCATACATTAACTGATCTTGATGAAACTTCAGCAGTTTGTTCCTGGTAAGAGGCCGATCAGATGGATGTAACTATTGTGTGTCAAAGTTAAAGCGCCACCAACTGGCAGCAGGAAATGTGTCACTTTCAAAATGCTTTTGACAAAAGTGGGGGGGGGGTCGTTTTACCTACAGTAGCACAACTCAGTACGTATGTTGATCTCATCGACCGGGACAACTTTCTAATTTAAAGTCATTAGCTCCGACCATCAGGAAGTCAGATATTTTGGTTTGAATGTGGATTTTTTGCAAAATCAGCCTCCAAAAGGCACTAAAAGCCTCAAATCTTCTAAAAATTTAATTTTATACCATTTATTTCTATATAAAAGTATACAAATATCACAACTAAACCCATTTTATTCTGTTTTTAAAAATAATTTTATTCTAATTTTATTCTAAATTTTAAAACAGTAAAGTAAAAGAAAAATTCAAGTCATACATAGGGCTATACTGCCCTCTTGTGCCCAAAAGGACATCAAAATAATATATAAAACTTTTTACCAGCTAGGCCAATCATGTATTTAAATATACATTTATTAGGTATGTGTCTGAGGATATTTTCCCACCGGTTAATCGACGTGTGTGACACGAGCGGGTGCTTTTAAATCGCTAATATAAAAGTGAAAGAAAAATACGGACGTCCGCACGGACATTTATAATGGTGCACACACAAATCACACACACGTTGGAAAGAATTATGCTTTTAAACAACACTAAACCGCCATTAGATGTCGCCAAGTGACCGTCTTAATGAGCGAGTCATTGATTCATTCGTTCAAACGATTCATAATCCATAAACATATACAGATCCATAAACATGGATCCATAAACATCCAATCCATAAACATAAACAGATGTTTATGGATTGATCATTCAATCTTTGAGTCAACCAATTCGTTCAAAATGCTGAATCATTCAGTTATGAGAAAACACGTTCCTGTGAGATGCGTTCTTCTGTGATCTTTGTTAAACTATTTTCGCTGCTGAAACAGAACAAAAACAGTCAATATTGCATCTAAAATGTAAATGACTTCATTTTAACTGTTAATAACCTGTTGTATGAAATCAATGTCACAGTTTCAATTGTGATTGTATTCAGGAAAAGTTAGGTACGGAGAGCGAGCGATTTCAACGAAATCAGAACTAAACCCATTTTATTCTTTTATTATTATTATTATTCAATTTAAGAATTATGTTTGAGTTTAAAAAAAGCCAGAATGTTTTAGTCCAAAAATAAATAAATCATGCCATGGATTGCTTGAAATTTAATTTTTTTATTATATTTATTTTTTCGTTTTGGCTTTGTTTATAGTTTATTTTTTATTTTTTATTCTTGTTCCATTCTGAATATCATTACATTTAAAGGATTTGTTGTGGAATATTTTGAGTGTATCATAAAATCAGAATAATTATCTCGATTTAGTGATCCCCTACTTATTATTTTATTATATTTTTTTCTTTGTTCTAATCAGGTCAGGCAAGTAAAATTATCTGTGTCTTGTCCCTTAAATTTATTTATATATATATATATATATATATATATATAAATATAGCTGCGAGCAGCGATGGAGGGTCAAAGCCGGCGGTACCGCCACCCTGGTGCCTTTAGGTAACTAAAGACACCTGGATTGCGGTGCCACCGGCTTGGGCCCGTAATCGCTGCTCGCAGCTATATTTATTATTATTAGGCCCCAAGCCCTGAAAGGGGCGAAGGCCCTATTGTTTTCGGTAGGATTATTTGTTATTATTAGGGCCCAAGCCCTGAAAGGGCGAAGGCCCTATTGTTTTCGTTAGGATTATTATTATTATTATTATTATTATTAGGGCCCAAGCCCTGAAAGGGCGAAGGCCCTATTGTTTTCGTTAGGATTATTAGGGCCCAAGCCCTGAAAGGGCGAAGGCCCTATTGTTTTCGGTAGGATTATTTATTATTATTATTATTATTATTATTATTATTAGGGCCCAAGCCCTGAAAGGGCGAAGGCCCTATTGTTTTCGGTAGGATTATTAGGGCCCAAGCCCTGAAAGGGCGAAGGCCCTATTGTTTTCGGTAGGATTATTGTTTATTATTATTATTTATTAGGGCCCAAGCCCTGAAAGGGCGAAGGCCCTATTGTTTCCGGTAGGATTATTTATTAGGGCCCAAGCCCTGAAAGGGCGAAGGCCCTATTGTTTTCGGTAGGATTATTATTATTATTATTATTATTATTTTGTCAACCTTTCGGGCACTTTTGGGGCCCTTAACATGCTCGAAAACTCTTGAAACTTTGCACACAGGTCAGAACCCGCGGCCATCAGGGCCGGGCTGAGGCTGGTACCCGGGCGTGGCAGGGGGGCTCGACAGCGCCCCCTGGAACGGGATCCGAACACGTGTCCAGAAATCAAACACGCTTGCATGTAATAATATGAAACTCGGTACACATATAGATCTCATCGGGCCGAACAACTTTCGTGCTCTAAGTTTTACGCCAGACCAACAGGAAGTCGGCTATTTAGGGTTGTTTGGAAACGCATGCTGTGGAATTTAATGTACTCCTCCTAGAGAATTCATTCAATCTCCTCCAAACTCGGTCAGCATGGATTCAAGACATTGAGGATGCTAAATTGCGGACGGATTTTTGATATCTCGAACGGTTTGGCCGTGGCGAGGAAACGAATTTATTGCGAAAAAATGAAACAGGAAGTGTGTTATAACTTCTGCATACATTAACTGATCTTGATGAAACTTCAGCAGTGTGTTCGATGTAAGAGGCTGATCGCACAGATGTGACTATTGTGAGTCAAAGTTATAGCGCCACCAACAGGCAGCAGGAAGTACATCACTATTAAAATGCTTTGAAATCACTGTCTTATTTTTACCAGATTTGCTTCAAACTTTATGTGTACAATGTAGACACACGGCAGATGTAAACCTGTGAAAGGATTATTGATATCTTAGATACTGTTGCCGTGGCAACGCATCAAACTTTAATATTCTTTTTTTATGCTTTTGAGACTCTTAACATACTTGAAATTGCATGAAACTCGACAGACACATCACATTTATTAGCCCGTAGACATGTGCAAAGTTTCAGAAACGGCCGTGGTGAGGGGCTCAGTAGCGCCACCTTTAGTCATAAGTGGGGGGGTTAGTTTTATCAACAGCAACAAAACTTGGTATGTGTATTGTTCTCATCAAGACGGACAACTTTCTAATTTACATTAACGATCTCCGACCAACAGGAAGAGAGATATTTTGGTTTGAATGTGGATTTTCTGAAGAATTTTCTCTCCCTCTCTCTGTGTCTCTGTGTGTGTGAGGGGAGGGGGGATTTGACTATTGCTTTTATATTGTTAATCAAGGTTTCAGGGGCTTTTGGGGTCCTTAACATGCTCAAAAACTCTTGAAACTTTGCACACAAGTCAGAACCCCCTGCCATCAGGGACGGGCTGAAGCTGGTACCCGGGCGTGGCAGGGGGGCTCAACAGCGCCCCCTTGAAAGGGGTCCCAAAACTTGGTCCATAGATCAAACACGCTTGCATGAATTAATATGAAACTCGGTACACATATAGATCTCATCGGGCCGAACAACTTTCCCCCGGTCAAGTTTTACGCCAGCCCAACAGGAAGTCGGCTATTATGGGTTGTTTGGAAAACGCTTGCTGTGGAATGCGAAGTACTCCTCCTAGAGAATTCATCCAATCCCCACCAAACTCGGTGTGCATGAAGTCAAGACATTGAGGATTCTAAATTGCGGACGGATTTTTGATATCTCGAACGGTTTGGCCGTGGCGAGGAAACGAAATTATGGCGAGAAAAGAGAAACACGAAGTGGTATAACTTCTGCATACATTAACTGATCTTCATGAAACTTCACCAGTGTGTTCGTGGTAAGAGGCCGATCAGATGGATGTAACTATTGTGAGCCAAAGTTATAGCGCCACCAACTGGCAGCAGGAAGTGTGTCACTTTCAACATGCTTTTGACAAAAGTGGGGGGGTTAGTTTTACCAACAGTTCCAAAAATCAGTATATATATTGGTCTCATCGAGTCAGACAACTTTCTAATTTACAGTTATTAGCTCAGAGCAAAAGGAAGTCAGATATTTTGGTTTGAATGTGGATTTTTTGGATATTTCAGACTCTGAGTTTTTAGCTACTCTTCCTAACTGGTTTATTTTATTCACACCAAACTTTTTCAAAATGATGAAAACACATTAAAGATGCTAAATTGTGAACGGATATTAAACATCTCAAACGGTTTTGCTATAGTGAGGGACTAAAGTAATGTACAAAAAGGAAACTAAAAGCCTCATCTTCTAAAAATGTAATTAAAAAACATTTATTTCTATATAAAAGTATACAAATATCACAACTAAACCCATTTTATTCTTTTTTTTTTTTCAATTTAATAATTATTTATAAGTTTAAAAATAGTAATTGTACTATTTAGTCCCATAAAAGTCAAGTCATACATAGGGCTATACTGTCCACTTGTGTTCAAAATCAGGTAGGCCTATTGTATCTACATAAAAATATACTAGGTTTGTGACGGTGAGAATATTTTACCACTGGTTAATCTATGTGTGACACCGCTGGGGGCTTTTGAATCGCCAACTTAAAAACGAAAGTAAAATATGCTCGTCCGCACTGACATTGATAGTGGTTGAGCGAGCTTTTCAAATGAATTCCTATGGAAGTAGGAATTAACTGAAAAACGTTCACTCTGTTCTGCTCGTTCCTCGCCGTGGATGCGCACCGTTATGAATGCCCGTGCAGCCATGAGCATTTTAGTTTAATTTTAAAATGAGCGCCTTTCGGGGGGTGGATTGCTTGAAATTATTTTACAAAAGCACAATGTTGTGTTTTATTGCGACTGTACACAAATATAAGTTAACACTTTGCAGTTTGAATGTCGTCCTGTATAATGACGGAGTATGTTTTTATGTGTCCACTGTTCAATCGCGCCCACGCCACACACACACACGGTTTACTATCTTTGTGGGGACTCTCCATAGACTTAATGGTTTTATACTGTACAAACTATATTCTATCTCCTCACACTAACCCTACCCCTAAACCTACCTATCCCAGAAAACTTTCTGCATTTTTACATTTCCAAAAAAACTCATTCTGTATGTAAAGGCATCGGGGTTGCGGTGCCACCGGCTTGGGCCCGTAATCGCTGCTCGCAGCTATATTTATTATTATTATTATTATTTTGTCAACCTTTCGGGCACTTTTGGGGCCCTTAACATGCTCAAAAACTCTTGAAATTTTGCACACACGTCAGAACCTGCGGCCATCAGGGCCGGACTGAAGCTGGTACCCGGGCGTGGCACGGGGGCTCGACAGCGCCCCCTGGAATGGTGTCTGAAAACTTGGTCCATAAATCAAACACGCTTGCATGTAATAATATGAAACTCAGTACACATATAGATCTCATCGGGCCGAACAACTTTCGTGCTCTAAGTTTTACACCAGCCCAACAGGAAGTCGGTTATTATACGTTGTTTGGAAAACGCATACAATGGAATGTGAAATACTCCTCCTAGGGAATTCATCCGATCGCCACCAAACTCGGTGTGAATGAAGTCAAGACATTGAGGATGCTAAATTGCGAACGGATTTTTTATATCTCGAACGGTTTGGCCGTGGCGAGGAAACGAATTTATGGCGAATAATGGGACACAGGAAGTGTGTTATAACTTTTGCATACATTAACTGATCTTGATGAAACTTCAGCAATGTGTTCGTGGTAAAAGGCCGATCAGATGGATGTAATTATTGTGAGTCAAAGTTATAGCGCCACCAACTGGCAGCAGGAAGTTTGTCACTTTCAAAATGCTTTGAAATCACCCTCTTAGTTTTACCCGATTTGCTTCAAACTTTATGTGTATAATGTAGACACATGGCAGATGTAGACCTGTGAAAGGATTATTGATATCTTAGATACTGTTGCCGTGGCAACGCATCAAACTTTAATATTCTTTTCGGATGCGTTTGAGACTCTTAGCATGCTTGAAATTGGATGAAACTCGACAGACACATAACACTTATTAGCCAGTAGACATGTGAAAAGTTTCAGAAACGGGCGTGGCAGGGGGGCTCAACAGCGCCCCCTTGAACGGGGTCTGAAAACTTGGTCCATATATCAAACACGCTTGCATGAATTAATATGAAACTCGGTACACATATAGATGTCATCGGGCCGAACAACTTTCCCTCTGTCAAGTTTCACGCCAGCCCAACAGGAAGTCGGCTATTATGGGTTGTTTGGAAAACGCTTGCTGTGGAATGTGATGTACTCCTCCTAGAGAATTCATTCAATCACCTTCAAACTCAGTCAGCATGTAGTCAAGACTTTGAGGATGCTAAATTGCGGACGGATTTTTGATATCTCGAACGGTTTGGCCGTGGCGAGGAATCGAATTTATGGCGAGAAAAGAGAAACACGAAGTGGAATAACTTCTGCATACATTAACTGATCTTGATGAAACTTCAGCAGTGTGTTCGTGGTAAGAGGCCGATCAGATGGATGTAGCTATTGTGAGTCAAAGTTATAGCGCCACCAACTGGCAGCAGGAAGTGTGTCACTTTCAACATGCTTTTGACAAAAGTGGGGGGGTTAGTTTTAACTACAGTAAAAAAAAAATTGTTTGTATATTGTTCTCATCAAGCCGGACAACTTTCTAATTTACATTCATTAGCTCCAGCCATCAGGAAGTCAGATATTTTGGTCTGAATGTGGATTTTTTTTGCTAAATCAGCCTCTGAATTTTTAGCCACTCCTCTTAAACTATTTATTTTATTCCCACCAAACTTTTTCAACATGATGAAAATACATTACATATGCTAAATTGTGAATGGATAATAAATATCTTAAACGGTTTTGCTATGGCGAGGGATTAAAGTAATGTCCAAAAAGGAAACACTAAAAATCTTCTAAAAATGTAATTATATACCATTTATTTCTATATAAAAGTAAACAAATATCACAACTAAACCCATTTTATTCTGTTTTTGCAATTCAAGAAGAATGAAAAAGTTAAAAACAGGCTATTTAGTGCTATTTGGTTAAACAAAAAAGCAAACATAGGGCTATACTGCCCTCTTGTGTCCAAAAGGACATCAAAATAATATATAAAACTTTTTACCAGCTAGGCCAATAATGTATTTAAATATACATTTATTAGGTATGTGTCTGAGGATATTTTCCCACCGATTAATCGACGTGTGACACCGCTGGGGGCTTTTGAATTGCCAACTTAAAAACGAAAGTAAAATATGTTAGTCCGCACTGACATTGATAGTGGTTGAGCGAGCGTTTCAAATGAATTCCTATAGAAGTAGGAATTAACTGAAAAACGTTCACTCTGTTCTGCTCGTACCTCACCGTGGATGTGCACCGTTTTAAATAGCTAATATGAGCATTTTAGTTTAATTTTAAAATTAGCACCTTTTGGGGGGAGGATTGCTTGAAATTATTTTACAAAAGCACAATGTTGTGTTTTATTGCAACTGTACACAAATATAAGTTAACACTTTGCAGTTTGAATGTCGTCCTGTATAATGACGGAGTATGTTTTTTTTTTTCAATCGCACCCACGCCACACACACACACACACGGTTTACTATCTTTGTTGGGACTCTCCATAGACTTAATGGTTTTATACTGTACAAACTGTATATTCTATCTCCTCACACTAACCCTAGCCCTAAACCTACCTATCCCAGAAAACTTTCTGCATTTTTACATTTCCAAAAAAACTCATTCTGTATGATTTATAAGCTTGTTTACCCATGGGGACCTCTATTTAGGTCCCCACTGTGACACGAGTCCCCATGAGTCGGTGTGCATTCAGGTTGAAGTCCCCACCGGGATAGAAAAACATGAACACACACACACACACACACACACACACACACACACACACACACACACACACACACACACACACACACACACACATTACAGCATTGTAATCTTGACATCGCAGCCTGTTCATTATAGCCTTCATAAAATATAATAATAAAATAGTCAACCTAACATATAAAAATTACACTGCTCTAAATAGTCAGTAGTACAATTCATACATTCACAGTAAGCACCGCTCCACTGTGATGTTTCCAAGCACATTTTTGCGCTTGTGAAGAGGATGATTTTTTCCATCGATATTGGAACATGAGTGAAGAACAAAGCCTATAATAAAGAATAGTTTAGCATCCAAATACATCGCAAATGTTGAAACAAGAGGGTTACGTGAGCCCAACACTGCTTTCTTTCATTTTTATTTTTACATTAAATTTAAAGGATTTGTTGTGGAATATTTTGAGTGTATCATAAAATCAGAATAAGGTAAGTCAAGTAATATTTTTGGTCTTTTATATATATATATATAAATATAGCTGCGAGCAGTGATGAAGGGCCAAAGCCGGCGGTACCGCCACCCCGGTGCCTTTAGGTAACTAAAGGCACCGGGGTTGCGGTGCCACCGGCTTGGGCCCGTAATCGCTGCTCGCAGCTATATTTAGGGCCCAAGCCCTGAAAGGGCGGAGGCCCTATTGTTTTCGTAAGGATTATTTATTTATTTTTTCTTCATTATTTTTTTTTTTGCCTTTTTGCCACTTTTGGGGCCCTTAACATGCTCAAAAACTCTTGAAATTTTGCACACACGTCAGAACCCGCGGCCATCAGGGCCGGGCTGAAGCTGGTACCGGGGCGTGGCAGGGGGGCTCGACAGCGCCCCCTGGAATGGGGTCCGAAAACTTGGTCCATAAATCAAACACGCTTGCATGTAATAATATGAAACTCAGTACACATATAGATCTCATCGGGCCGAACAACTTTCGTGCTCTAAGTTTTACAAAAGCCCAACAGGAAGTCGGTTATTATACGTTGTTTGGAAAACGCATACAATGGAATGTGAAATACTCCTCCTAGGGATTTCATCCGATCGCCACCAAACTCGGTGAGAATAAAGTCAAGACATTGAGGATGAATTCTTGCGAACGGATTTTTGATATCTCAAACGGTTTGGCCGTGGCGAGGAAACAAATTTATGGCGAATAATGGGACACAGGAAGTGTGTTATAACTTCTGCATACATTAACTGATCTTGATGAAACTTCAGCAGTGTGTTTGTTGTAAGAGGCCGATCACATGGATGTGACTATTGTGAGTCAAAGTTATAGCGCCACCAACTGGCAGCAGGAAGTGTGTCACTTTCAAAATTCTTTGAATTCACCCTCTTAATTTTACCCGATTTGCTTCAAACTTTATGTGTATAATGTAGACACACGGCAGATGTAGACCTGTGAAAGAATTATTGATATCTTAGATACTGTTGCCGTGGCAACGCATCAAACTTTAATATTCTTTTCGGATGCGTTTGAGACTCTTAGCATGCTTGAAATTGGATGAAACTCGACAGATACATCACATTTATTAGCCAGTAGACATGTGAAAAGTTTCAGAAACGGGCGTGGCAGGGGGGCTCAACAGCGCCCCCTTGAACGGGGTCTGAAAACTTGGTCCATATATCAAACACGCTTGCATGAATTAATATGAAACTCGGTACACATATAGATCTCATCGGGCCGAACAACTTTCCCTCTGTCAAGTTTCACGCCAGCCCAACAGGAAGTCGGCTATTATGGGTTGTTTGGAAAACGCTTGCTGTGGAATGTGAACTACTCCTCCTAGAAAATTCATCCCATCCCCACCAAACTCGGTGTGCATGAAGTCAAGACATTGAGGATGCTAAATTGCGGACGGATTTTTGATATCTCAAACGGTTTGGCCGTGGCAAGGAAACGAATTTATGGCGAATAAGGGACACAGGAAGTGTGTTATAACTTCAGCATACATTATCTGATCTTGATGAAACTTCAGCAGTGTGTTCGTTGTAAGAGGCCGAACACAAGGATGTGACTATTGTGAGTCAAAGTTATAGCGCCACCAACTGGCAGCAGGAAGTGTGTCACTTTCAAAATGCTTTGAAATCACCCTCTTATTTTTACCCGATTTGCTTCAAACTTTATGTGTATAATGTAAACACACGGCAGATGTAGACCTGTGAAAGGATTTTTGATATCTTTAATACTGTTGTCGTGGCAACGCATCAAACTTTAATATTGTTTTTTGATGCTTTTGAGACTCTTAACATACTTGAAATTGAATGAAACTCGACAGACACATCACACTTATTAGCCCGTAGACTTGTGCAAAGTTTCAGAAACGGGCGTGGTGAGGGGCTCAGTAGCGCCACCTTTAGTCATAAATGGGGGGGGTTAGTTTTATCAACAGCAACAAAACTTGGTATGTGTATTGTTCTCATCAAGACGGACAACTTTCTAATTTACATTAACGATCTCTGACCAACAGGAAAAGAGATATTTTGGTTTGAATGTGGATTTTCTGAAGAATTTTCTCTCCCTCTCTCTGTGTCTCTGTGTGTGTGAGGGGAGGGGGGGATTTGACTATTGCTTTTATATTGTTAATCAAGGTTTCAGGGGCTTTTGGGGTCCTTAACGTGCTCAAAAACTCTTGAAACTTTACACACAGGTCAGAACCCACGGCCATCAGTGCCGGGCTGAAGCTGGTACCCGGGCGTGGCAGGGGGCTCAACAGCGCCCCCTTGAACACGGTCTGAAAACTTGGTCCATATGTCAAACACACTTGCATGAATTAATATGAAACTCGGTACACATATAGATCTCATCGGGCCGAACAACTTCCGCAGTCTAAGTTATTAGCTCCGCCCAACAGGAAGTCAGCTATTATGGGTTGTTTGGAAAACGCTTGCTGTGGAATGTGAACTACTCCTCCTAGAGAATTCATCCAATCCCCACCAAACTCGGTGTGCATGAAGTCAAGACATTGAGGATGCTAAATTGCGGACGGATTTTTGATATCTCGAACGGTTTGGCCGTGGCGAGGAAACAAATTTATGGCGAGAAAAGAGAAACACGAAGTGTTATAACTTCTGCATACATTAACTGATCTTGATGAAACTTCAGCAGTGTGTTCATGGTAAGAGGCCGGTCAGATGGATGTAACTATTGTGAGTCAAAGTTATAGCGCCACCAACTGGTAGCAGGAAGTGTGTCACTTTCAAAATGCTTTTATCAAAAGTGGGGGGGTTACTTTTACCCACAGTTACAAAAATCAGTACGCATATTGGTCTCATCGAGCCGGACAACTTTCTAATTTACAGTCATTAGCTCCGAGCAACAGGAAGTCAGATATTTTGGTTTGAATGTGGATTTTTTGGATATGTCAGACTCTGAGTTTTTAGTTACTCCTCCTAAGTGGTTTATTTTATTCACACCAAACTTTTTCAACATGATAAAAAATACATTCAAGATTATATATATATATATATATATATATATATATATATATATATAAATATAGCTGCGAGCAGCGATGAAGGGCCAAAGCCGGCGGCACCGCCACCCCGGTGCCTTTAGGTAACTAAAGGCATCGGGGTTGCGGTGCCACCGGCTTGGGCCCGTAATCGCTGCTCGCAGCTATATTTATATATATATATATATATATATATATATATATATATATATTTTATTTTTTTTTTCTACTTCTCGGGCACTTTTGGGGCCCTTAACATGCTCAAAAACTCTTGAAATTTTGCACACACGTCAGAACCCGCGGCCATCAGGGCCGGACTGAAGCTGGTACCCGGGCGTGGCAAGGGGGCTCGACAGCGCCCCCTGCAATGGTGTCTGAAAACTTGGTCCATAAATCAAACACGCTTGCATGTAATAATATGAAACTCAGTACACATATAGATCTCATCGGGCCGAACAACTTTCGTGCTCTAAGTTTTACACCAGCCCAACAGGAAGTCGGATATTATACGTTGTTTGGAAAACGCATATAATGGAATGTGAAATACTCCTCCTAGGGAATTCATCCGATCACCACCAAACTCGGTGTGAATGAAGTCAAGACATTGAGGATGCTAAATTGCGAACGGATTTTTGATATCTCGAACGGTTTGGCCGTGGCGAGGAAACGAATTTATGGCGAATAATGGGACACAGGACGTGTGTTATAACTTCTGCATACATTAACTGATCTTGATGAAACTTCAGCAGTGTGTTCGTTGTAAGAGGCCGATCACATGGATGTGACTATTGTGAGTCAAAGTTATAGCGCCACCAACTGGCAACAGAAAATGTGTCACTTTCAAAATGGTTTGAAATCACCCTCTTATTTTTACCCGATTTGCTTAAAACTTTATGTGTATAATGTAGACACACGGCAGATGTAGACCTGTGAAAGGATTATTTATATCTTAGATACTGTTGCCGTGGCAACGCATCAAACTTTAATATTCTTTTCGGATGCTTTTGAGACTCTTAACATACTTGAAATTGGATGAAACTCGACAGACACATCACATTTATTATCCAGTAGACATGTGCAAAGTTTCAGAAACGGGCGAGGTGAGGGGCTCAGTAGCGCCACCTTTAGTCAAAAATGGGGGCTTAGTTTTAAGAAGAGTCACAAAAATCGTTATGTATATTGTTCTCATCAAGCCGGACAACTTTCTAATTTATAGTCATAAGCTGTGACCAACAGGAAGTGAGATATTTTGGTTTGAATGTGATTTTTTGGAGAATTCTCTCCCTCTCTCTCTCTGCCTCTGCGTCTCTGTGTGTGTGAGGGGTGGGGGGATTTGTCTTTTGAGTGAGATTTGTTTAAAATTCCTGTTTTTCAAGGTTTCAGGGGCTTTTGGGGCCTTTAACGTGCTCAAAAACTCTTGAAACTTTGCACACAGGTCAGAACCCGCGGCCATCAGGGCCGGGCTGAAGCTGGTACCCGGGCGTGGCAGGGGGGCTCAACAGCGCCCCCTGGAACGGGATCCGAACACTTGTCCATAAATCAAACACACTTGCATGTAATGATATGAAACTCGGTACACATATAGATCTCATCGGGCCGAACAACTTTCGTGCTCTAAATTTTACGCCAGCCCAACAGGAAGTCGGCAATTATGGGTTGTTTGGAGAACGCTTGCTGTGGAATTTGAAACACTTCTCCTAGAGAATTAATTAAATCGCCACCAAACTCGGTGTGCATGAAGTCAAGACTTTGAGGATGCTAAATTGCGGACGGATTTTTTGATATCTCAAACGGTTTGGCCGTGGTGAGGACACGAATTTATGGCGAGAAAAGAGAAACACGAAGTGTTATAACTTCTGCACACATTAACTGATCTTGATGAAACTTCAGCAGTGTGTTCGTGGTAAGAGGCCGATCAGATGGATGTGACTATTGTGAGTCAAAGTTATAGCGCCACCAACTGGCAGCAGGAAGTGTGTCACTTTCAAAATGTTTTTGACAAAAGTGGGGGGGTTAGTTTTACCCACAATTACAAAAATCAGTACGTATATTGGTCTCATCGAGTCAGACAACTTTCTAATTTACAGTTATAAGCTCAGAGCAAAAGGAAGTCAGATATTTTGGTTTGAATGTGGATTTTTTGGATATTTCAGACTGAGTTTTTAGCTACTCTTCCTAACTGGTTTATTTTATTCACACCAAACTTTTTCAAAATGATGAAAATACATTAAAGATGCTAAATTGTGAACGGATATTAAACATCTCAAACGGTTTTGCTATAGTGAGGGACTAAAGTAATGTACAAAAAGGAAACTAAAAGCCTCATCTTCTAAAAATGTAATTAAAAAAACATTTATTTCTATATAAAAGTATACAAATATCACAACTAAACCCATTTTATTCTTTTTTTTTTTTCAATTTAATAATTATTTATAAGTTTAAAAATAGTAATTGTACTATTTAGTCCCATAAAAGTCAAGTCATACATAGGGCTATACTGTCCTCTTGTGTTCAAAATCAGGTAGGCCTATTGTATCTACATAAAAATATACTAGGTTTGTGACGGTGAGAATATTTTACCACTGGTTAATCTATGTGTGACACCGCTGGGGGCTTTTGAATCGCCAACTTAAAAACGAAAGTAAAATATGCTCGTCCGCACTGACATTGATAGTGGTTGAGCGAGCTTTTCAAATGAATTCCTATGGAAGTAGGAATTAACTGAAAAACGTTCACTCTGTTCTGCTCGTTCCTCGCCGTGGATGCGCACCGTTATGAATGCCCGTGCAGCCATGAGCATTTTAGTTTAATTTTAAAATGAGCGCCTTTCGGGGGGTGGATTGCTTGAAATTATTTTACAAAAGCACAATGTTGTGTTTTATTGCGACTGTACACAAATATAAGTTAACACTTTGCAGTTTGAATGTCGTCCTGTATAATTACGGAGTATGTTTTTATGTGTCCACTGTTCAATCGCGCCCACGCCACACACACACACACACACACACACACACACGGTTTACTATCTTTGTGGGGACTCTCCATAGACTTAATGGTTTTATACTGTACAAACTATATTCTATCTCCTCACACTAACCCTACCCCTAAACCTACCTATCCCAGAAAACTTTCTGCATTTTTACATTTCCAAAAAAACTCATTCTGTATGATTTATAAGCTTGTTTACCCATGGGGACCTCTATTTAGGTCCCCACTGTGACATGAGTCCCCATGAGTCTGTGTGCATTCAGGTTGAAGTCCCCACCGGGATAGAAAAACATGAACACACATATACACACACACACACACACACACACATTCCAGCATTGCAATCTTGACATCGCAGCCTGTTCATTATAGCCTTAATAAAATATAATAATAAAATAGTTAACCTAACATATAAAAATTACACTGCTCTAAATAGTCTGTAGTACAATTCGAACATTCACAGTAAGCACCACACCACTGTGATGTTTCAAGCACATTTTTGCGCGTGTGAAGAGGATGATATTTTCCGTCGATATTGGAACACGAGTGAAGAACGAAGCCTATAATAAAGAATAGTTTAGCATCCAAATACATCGCAAATGCTGAAACGTTTTGATTCTAATGAGAGGGTTACGTGAGCCCAACAGTGCTTACTTTCGTTTTTATTTTTACATTAAATTTAAAAGATTTGTTGTGGAATATTTTGAGTGTATCATAAAATCAGAATAAGGTAATAAGGTTTCTGTCTTTTATATATATATATATATATATATAAATATAGCTGCGAGCAGCGATGAAGGGCCAAAGCCGGTGGCACCGCCACCCCGGTGCCTTTAGGTAACTAAAGGCAACAGGGTTGCTGTGCCACCGGCTTGGGCCCGTAATCGCTGCTCGCAGCTATATTTATTATTATTATTATTTTTCTGTCAACCTTTCGGGCACTTTTGAGACCCTTAACGTGCTCGAAAACTCTTGAAACTTTGCACACGGGTCAGAACCCGTGGCCATCAGGGCTGGGCTGAAGCTGGTACCCGGGCGTGGCAGGGTGGCTCGACAGCGCCCCCTTGAACGGGGTCCGAAAACTTGGTCCATAAATCAGACACGCTTGCATGTAATAATATGAAACTCGGTACACATATAGATCTCATCGGGCCGAACAACTTTCGTACTTTTACTTTTTACGCCAGCCCAACAGGAAGTCGGCTATTATGGGTTGTTTTGAAACGCATGCTGTGGAATTTAATGTACTCCTCCTAGAGAATTCATTCAATCGCCTCCAAACTCGGTCAGCATGAAGTCAAGACATTGAGGATGCTAAATTGCGGACGGATTTTTGATATCTCGAACGGTTTGGCCGTGGCAAGGAAACTAATTTATGGCGAATAAGGGACACAGGAAGTGTGTTATAACTTCAGCATACATTATCTGATCTTGATGAAACTTCAGCAGTGTGTTCGTTTTCAGAGGCCGAACACAAGGATGTGATTATTGTGAGTCAAAGTTATAGCGCCACCAACTGGCAGCAGGAAGTGTGTCACTTTCAAAATGCTTTGAAATCACTCTCTTATTTTTACCTGATTTGCTTCAAACTTTATGTGTATGATGTAGACACACGGCAGATGTAGACCTGTGAAAGGATTATTGATATCTTAGATACTATTGCCATGGCAACGCATCAAACTTTAATATTCTTTTTTGATGCTTTTGAGACTCTTAACATACTTGAAATTGCATGAAACTCGACAGACACATCACACTTATTATCCAGTAGACATGGGCAAAGTTTCAGAAACGGGCGTGGTGAGGGGCTCAGTAGCGCCACCTTTAGTCAAAAATGGGGGCTTAGTTTTACCTAGAATCACAAAACTTGGTATGTATATTGTTCTTATCGAGCCGGACAACTTTCTAATTTACACTTATTAGCTCAAAGCAACAGAAAGTCAGATATTTTGGTTTGAATGTGATTTTTTGGAGAAATTTCTCTCTCTCTCTGTCTCTGAGTGTGTGAGGGGTGGGGGTGATTTGTCAGTTGAGTGAGATTTACTTTTTCATTTGTTTTTCAAGGTTTCTGGGGCTTTTGGGTCCCTAAACGTGCTCGAAAACTCTTGAAACTTTGCACACAGGTCAGAACCCGCGGCCATCAGGGCGGGGCTGAATCTGGTAGCCGGGCGTGGCAGGGGGGCTCAACAGCGCCCCCTTGAACGGGGTTCTAAAACTTGGTCCATATATCAAACACGCTTGCATGAATTAATTTGAAACTCGGTACACATATAGATCTCATCGGGCCGAACAACTTTCGTGCTCTAAGTTTTACGCCAGCCCAACAGGAAGTCGGCTATTTAGGGTTGTTTGGAAACGCTTGCTGTGGAATTTAATGTACTCCTCCTAGGAAATACATCGATTCGCCTCCAAACTCGGTCAGCGTGAAGTCAAGACATTGATGATGCTAAATTGCGGACGGATTTTTGATATCTCGAACGGTTTGGCTGTGGCGAGGAAACGAATTAATGGCGAGAAAAGAGAAAAACGAAGTGTTATAACTAATGCATACATTAACTGATCTTGATGAAACTTCAGCAGTTTGTTCATGGTAAGAGGCCGATCAGATGGATGTAACTATTGTGTGTCAAAGTTATAGCGCCACCAACTGGCAGCAGGAAATGTGTCACTTTCAAAATGCTTTTGACAAAAGTTGGGGGGGTTGTTTTACCTACAGTAGCACAACTCAGTACGTACACTCACCTAAAGGATTATTAGGAACACCTGTTCAATTTCTCATTAATGCAATTATCTAATCAACCAATCACATGGCAGGTGCTTCAATGCATTTAGGGGTGTGGTCCTGGTCAAGACAATCTCCCGAACTCCAAACTGAATGTCAGAATGGGAAAGAAAGGTGATTTAAGCAATTTTGAGCGTGGCATGGTTGTTGGTGCCAGACGGGCCGGTCTGAGTATTTCACAATCTGCTCAGTTACTGGGATTTTCACGCACAACCATTTCTAGGGTTTACAAAGAATGGTGTGAAAAGGGAAAAACATCCAGTATGCGGCAGTCCTGTGGGCGAAAATGCCTTGTTGATGCTAGAGGTCAGAGGAGAATGGGCCGACTGATTCAAGCTGATAGAAGAGCAACTTTGACTGAAATAACCACTCGTTACAACCGAGGTATGCAGCAAAGCATTTGTGAAGCCACAACACGCACAACCTTGAGGCGGATGGGCTACAACAGCAGAAGACCCCACCGGGTACCACTCATCTCCACTACAAATAGGAAAAAGAGGCTACAATTTGCACGAGCTCACAAAAATTGGACAGTTGAAGACTGGAAAAATGTTGCCTGGTCTGATGAGTCTCGATTTCTGTTGAGACATTCAGATGGTAGAGTCAGAATTTGGCGTAAACAGAATGAGAACATGGATCCATCATGCCTTGTTACCACTGTGCAGGCTGGTGGTGGTGGTGTAATGGTGTGGGGGATGTTTTCTTGGCACACTTTAGGCCCCTTAGTGCCAATTGGGCATCGTTTAAATGCCACGGCCTACCTGAGCATTGTTTCTGACCGTGTCCATCCCTTTATGACCACCATGTACCCATCCTCTGATGGCTACTTCCAGCAGGATAATGCACCATGTCACAAAGCTCGAAATCATTTCAAATTGGTTTCTTGAACATGACAATGAGTCCACTGTACTAAAATGGCCCCCACAGTCACCAGATCTCAACCCAATAGAGCATCTTTGGGATGTGGTGGAACAGGAGCTTCGTGCCCTGGATGTGCATCCCACAAATCTCCATCAACTGCAAGATGCTATCTTATCAATATGGGCCAACATTTCTAAAGAATGCTTTCAGCACCTTGTTGAATCAATGCCATGTAGAATTAAGGCAGTTCTGAAGGCGAAAGGGGGTCAAACACAGTATTAGTATGGTGTTCCTAATAATCCTTTAGGTGAGTGTATGTTGATCTCATCGACCCGGACAACTTTCTAATTTAAAGTCATTAGCTCCGACCATCAGGAAGTCAGATATTTTGGTTTGAATGTGGATTTTTTGCAAAATCAGCCTCCAAAAGGCACTAAAAGCCTCAAATCTTCTAAAAATGTAATTTTATACCATTTATTTCTATATAAAAGTATACAAATATCACAACTAAACCCATTTTATTCTGTTTTTAAAAAGAATTTTATTCTAATTTTATTCTAAATTTTAAAACAGTAAAGTAAAAAAAAAATTCAAGTCATACATAGGGCTATACTGCCCTCTTGTGTCCAAAAGGACATCAAAATAATATATAAAACTTTTTACCAGCTAGGCCAATAATGTATTTAAATATACATTTATTAGGTATGTGTCTGAGGATATTTTCCCACCGGTTAATCGACGTGTGTGACACGAGCGGGTGCTTTTGTATCGCTAATATAAAAGTGAAAGAAAAATACGGACGTCCGCACGGACATTTATAATGGTGCACACACAAATCACACACACGTTGGAAAGAATTATGCTTTTAAACAACACTAAACCGCCATTAGATGTCGCCAAGTGACCGTCTTAATGAGCGAGTCATTGATTCATTCGTTCAAATGATTCGTAATCCATAACATACAGATCCATAAACATGGATCCATAAACATCCAATCCATAAACATAAACAGATGTTTATGGATTGATCATTCAATCTTTGAGTCAACCAATTCGTTCAAAATGCTGAATCATTCAGTTATGAGAAAACACGTTCCTGTGAGATGCGTTCTTCTGTGATCTTTGTTTAACTATTTCCGCTGCTGAAACAGAACAAAAACAGTCAATATTGCATCTAAAATGTAAATGACTTCATTTTAACTGTTAACCCTCTGGGGACCAAGGTGTTTTTGGGGCCCTTGAGATGTTCTGACATGCCTTGACATTTGTGCTTTTTTCAGTTATTTATAAACATGTTAATGACAAAGGTGTAAATTCACTATATATAGCACAAACA
The DNA here is from genome assembly GCF_949319135.1 of Squalius cephalus. Lineage (NCBI taxonomy): Eukaryota > Metazoa > Chordata > Actinopteri > Cypriniformes > Leuciscidae > Squalius > Squalius cephalus. The sequence continues at coordinate 34,516,743 of NC_137123.1, read as the reverse complement.
GGGCTACCATAATATGCGAGCAACTTGTATGTAGATGTTTGTATTTTTAAGAGAATAATGTTTATGCGTGGTTATTGGAAAAAATAAAAATGAAAGTTGCTGAATTAAGACCACAAAACACATATTAAATATGTGTCCACAAGACTTTTGACCAATGGATGTGGTCCCTTTGAGTTCTAGCTTCAAAATTATATGAAAATAGTCTTGCTTTATCGTTCACAACAAAAAAAAATACATTGATTTAAATGGTGTAAAACAGGTTTTGCTTGGAAAGCCAATATGCGAGGGGGAGGAGTAGTTTACACCCACTCTGCATAATGACTCTGCCTAATGAGCCATTCTTTCAGGTGTGACACTGACTGAGCCACAATGCAAGGACAAAGGATGTATTTAGAAGAAGACTTATATTGACCATTTAAGATTTTGCTTACATCTCTCTTGTAAATATGTTTTGCTATTTTATTAAAAATGTTACAATTACAACAATAATTACAATTTCAACAATATTTCAAGTGTACTCTTTCTTTGTAAAAAAGAAAAAGAAAAAAGATTATAGGCCTACATTTTATCATATGTATTCATTAGTTTGAATATAGCCAACATTGGAACATCTAACATCTTAGTCTATGACTTTATTTTTGACAAATATATATATATATATATATATATATATATATATATATATATATATATATAAAGTTAGATATGAGCAGAAATTGCTAAACAAAAGCTTATTTTATGTGGCAGTATATTTTACAGTAGCCTAAAAACTGTACCCAAATCTAGTCAACAAGTGACTGACTGTAACGTTGTTTTTATGAAATATTAGGGCATATAAATGCTAATTTGCAGTTTAATACGTTGCTTATACAAATACATTTTATTTCAACATATTCCAGTCGATTTTTACTCATCTCAGTAGGCTATAGCAAAGCAGTTTATTCTTTCACACACAGACGCGCGATTTATATTTAGGCTAAACAGTCTTTACAAATATGTACCCTTCATTCATCTCACAGAAAGGCGAGTCATATTATAGAAATGCGATTCATCTTTTTGCGGTTTGCATATAGGCCTACACTAACGTTATTCCATAACGTTATTCCACACTTGAGAAAAGAAAACAGCCTACCTCACTCCTCAGCGGGATCTGCTCCTCATATCAGGATATATTGTTCCTCATATCAGCACTGTTCTGAGGAATCTTTTCTCCATAAGGTAGGCTATATTATGCCTCACTCGATCGCGACGCGCTTTGTTTACAGCTGATGTGGGCGTTTCACAGATCTTCAATAGTTCTCAGAATTTGTTTGAATAGCACGCGCTCTCCGGGGAGTGGTCACATTACTGTGAATTAGCTCGTAATGAGCTCGACTGGAGTCGCTCTCTTTTTATACAGATTACAGAAGATGAGAATATTTGTTTTTTATATAAGTTACTTCATTTAACAGATGCGATCTCAAGCTTTATGCCCGTGGGTCTGTTTGCCTGTTTGACTGAATTTTCGCGGAGTTATAGATCATTTTCGAACGCGTTTCAAATGGGAGTTTACTGACAGTGAGAAGGCAGAAATCGCATCATGTTAATTTTTCTTTATTTGTCAAAAAGCAAAACACTTTATTTTTATTGTGAGTATACAGAAAAAAAATAGAAACTGAACAGGATCGTTTGATGTATTACACGAAAATGAAAGATCAAAATTAACAGAGCATTTAGTGTTTCTTTTCATTGCTAAAAAAAAAAAACGAGCAAAACGCGCGGGCGCGTTTTTGGTCCACCTGTTGTATGAAATCAATGTCACAGTTTCAATAGTGATTGTATTCAGGAAAAGTTAGGTACGGAGAGCGAGCGATTTCAACGAAATCAGAACTAAACCCATTTTATTCTTTTATTATTATTATTATTCAATTTAAGAATTATGTTTGAGTTTAAAAAAAGCCAGAATGTTTTAGTCCAAAAAATAAATAAATCATGCCATGGATTGCTTGAAATTAAAAATTTTTATTATATTTATTTTTTCGTTTTGGCTTTGTTTATAGTTTATTTTTAATTTTTTATTCTTGTTCCGTTCTGAATATCATTACATTTAAAGGATTTGTTGTGGAATATTTTGAGTGTATCATAAAATCAGAATAATTCTCTCGATTTAGTGATCCCCTACTTATTATTATTTATTTTTTTTTCTTTGTTCTAATTAGGTCAGGCAAGTAAAATTATCTGTGTCTTGTCCCTTAAATTTATTTATATATATATGTGTGTATGTATGTATGTGTGTGTGTGTATATATATATATATATATATATATATATATATGTATATATATATATATATATATATATATGTGTGTGTGTGTATATATATATATATATATAAATATAAATATAGCTGCGAGCAGCGATGGAGGGCCAAAGCCGCCGGCACCGCCACCCTGGCACCAGGATTGCGGTGCCACCGGCTTGGGCCAGTAATCGCTGCTCGCAGCTATATTTATTATTATTATTATTATTATTATTATTGTTCTTCAAGGGTTCGGGGGCTTTTGGGGCCCTTAACGTGCTCAAAAACTCATGAAACTTTGCACACAGGTCAGAAGCTGCGGCCATTAGGGCCGGGCTGAAGATGGTACCTGGGCGTGGCAGGGGGGCTCGACAGCGCCCCCTTGAATGGGGTCCGAGTGCGGTCCGAAAACTTGGTCCATATACCAAACACTCTTGCATGAATTAATATGAAACTCGGTACACATATAGATCTTATTGGGCTGAACAACTTTCGTGCTCTAAGTTTTACGCCAGCCCAACAGGAAGTCGGCTATTATGGGTTGTTTGGAAAACGCATGCTGTGGAATTTGATGTGAGGAGCTCTTTTCCAAAACGGGATAAATCCATTTCAGTAGTTTTCAGGAAAATTACATTTTTTACCTAGACCCACACATTTTGTGAATATTCAATTTATCCTAATTAAAATGTTTTTTTGGCTCAGTCTGAACACGTTGAACAATGATTATTAAATCAAACAACAATATTGTTGATGATAAATACAAAGTTTATTTATTTATTTTTCAAAACGCTATAAATCCATCAATTTTTGAAAAAAAAAAATGATGGTTTGTCTTTTAAAAAACAAACAAGAGAACATGCAACATATAATCAGGTACTCATAGTATAAATGAATATAAATTAAATAAGTGCAAATGCATGAAATAAATAAAAGCCAAATAAAATAAATAGTAAAATAAAATAAAATAAATAGTAAAAATAAAATGCATATTTCCAGTGACATGTTCTAATATTGTCCACCACATAAAACAAATAATTTAAAAATAACACACATACAAATACCAGTCCTTAAATACAACAATGTTAAAAAATACATTCAAATCATTTAGTAACACATTTAGGCTATTAGGCTATTAGAACTATTCAGTACTTTTAATGTCACGTTAGCAGGCTTCTTTACAGGAAAATATCTTTATCGCGAGGGGGAAACCTACAAAACAGTATTATACTAGTCAATTCTGAAACGAAAGTTGTACTCACCAAACACTTTTATGAAGGTCGCCTTGCAAACGGGCACATTCTCCGGATGTCTGTTGCACAAAAGACTACTTAACAGATACGTTCCGGTCTTTTTGTTTGTTAATGTCCTGGACTTTCGGACGCTTCCTTGTCACTTGCGTGATGTCCAGGAGATGAAGTATGGCCTGGTCCTGGTCAACCTTGTTTTGTTTTTCATAAAAATAGTTGAAATTTACCATCAGATCGTCCGGCGACAGCCTCTCGGCCTGACAGAAACCTTTGGCGGCAGCTTTGTGTTGACATCCCACTGTTGGTATTAACCATAGACTGGTATTAACGCACCACCCGAGTGACGAACCTTCTTTTTTTGTTGTTTTTTGTGATTTTCTTTGTTCAGACTGCGCTTTCTACCCCCAGGTGTAGGTCTCACTGGCTCATCAAGGCCATCAAAAGTGTTGCTACAGTTTAAAGCACTCATTTTGAGGAATGAATGAACATAAAGTAACAAACCTCTGTTCAGATCGCCGCCTATTTGGATTGCGTAGAACGCTCACCGAATTCTGATTGGTTGAGAGGATATATCCCGTTTAGGCTAAAAATAGGTTTGGCGCTTATCTCGTTTTGGAAAGAAACTGCATCTTGCAGTACATTTTAAACAAGTAAATATAGCGATTTGTCATGAAACGTTGATGGAGCAGTGAATAGGTCCAGTACACAGCAAAATGACATGACAAACTCATTTTTTTTTAAAATGGCGTTTATCCCGTTTTGGTAAAGAGCTCTTCATGTACTCCTCCTAGGAAATTCATCCATTCGCCTCCAAACTCGGTGTGTATGAAGTCAAGACATTGAGGATGATAAATTGCGGACGGATTTTTGATATCTCGAACGGTTTGGCCGTGGCGAGGAAACGAATTTATGGCGAATAATGGGACACAGGAAGTGTATTATAACTTCTGCATACATTGACTGATCTTGATAAAACTTCAGCAGTGTGTTCGTGGTCAGAGGTCGATCACATTGATGTGACTATTGTAAGTCAAAGTTATAGCGCCACCAACTGGCAGCAGGAAGTGTGTCCCTTTCAAAATGCTTTGAAATCACCCTCTTATTTTTACCCGATTTGCTTCAAACTTTATGTGTATAATGTAAACACACGGCAGATGTAGACCTGTGAAAGGATTTTTGATATCTTTAATACTGTTGCCATGGCAACGCTTCAAACTTTAATATTCTTTTTTGATGCTTTTGAGACTCTTAACATACTTGAAATTGGATGAAACTCGACAGACACATCACATTTATTAGCCCGTAGACATGTGCAAAGTTTCAGAAACGGGCATGGTGAGGGGCTCAGTAGCGCCACCTTTACTCATAAGTGGGGGGGTTAGTTTTATCAACAGCAACAAAACTTGGTATGTGTATTGTTCTCATCAAGACGGACAACTTTCTAATTGACATTAACTATCTCCGACCAACAGGAAGAGAGATATTTTGGTTTGAATGTGGATTTTCTGAAGAATTTTCTCTCCCTCTCTCTGTGTCTCTGTGTGTGTGAGGGGAGGGGGGGATTTGACTATTGCTTTTATATTGTTAATCAAGGTTTCAGGGGCTTTTGGGGTCCTTAACGTGCTCAAAAACTCTTGAAACTTTGCACACAAGTCAGAACCCCCTGCCATCAGGGACGGGCTGAAGCTGGTACCCGGGCGTGGCAGGGGGGGTCAACAGCGCCCCCTTGAACGGGGTCCCAAAACTTGGTCCATAGATCAAACACGCTTGCATGAATTAATATGAAACTCGGTACACATAATAGATCTCATCGTGCCGAACAACTTTCCCCTGGTCAAGTTTTACGCCAGCCCAACAGGAAGTCGGCTATTATGGGTTGTTTGGAAAACGCTTGCTGTGGAATGTGAAATACTCCTCCTAGAAAATTCACCGTGTCCCCACCAAACTCGGTGTGCATGTAGTCAAGACTTTGAGGATGCTAAATTGCGGACGGATTTTTGATATCTCGAACGGTTTGGCCGTGGCGAGGAATCGAATTTATGGCGAGAAAAGAGAAACACGAAGTGGAATAACTTCTGCATACATTAACTGATCTTGATGAAACTTCAGCAGTGTGTTCGTGGTAAGAGGCCGATCAGATGGATGTAGCTATTGTGAGTCAAAGTTATAGCGCCACCAACTGGCAGCAGGAAGTGTGTCACTTTCAACATGCTTTTGACAAAAGTGGGGGGGTTAGTTTTAACTACAGTAAAAAAAAAATTGTTTGTATATTGTTCTCATCAAGCCGGACAACTTTCTAATTTACATTCATTAGCTCCGGCCATCAGGAAGTCAGATATTTTGGTCTGAATGTGGATTTTTTTGTGGACTCCTCTTAAACTATTTATTTTATTCCCACCAAACTTTTTCAACATGATGAAAATACATTAAATATGCTAAATTGTGAATGGATAATAAATATCTCAAACGGTTTTGCTATGGCGAGGGATTAAAGTAATGTCCAAAAAGGAAACACTAAAAATCTTCTAAAAATGTAATTATATACCATTTATTTCTATATAAAAGTATACAAATATCACAACTAAACCCATTTTATTCTGTTTTTGCAATTCAAGAAGAATGAAAAAGTTAAAAACAGGCTATTTAGTGCTATTTGGTTAAATAAAAAAGCAAACATAGGGCTATACTGCCATCTTGTGTCCAAAAGGACATCAAAATAGTATATAAAACTTTTTACCAGGTAGGCCAATATTGTATTTAAATATACATTTATTAGGTATGTGTCTGAGGATATTTTCTCACCGGTTAATCGACGCGTAACACCGCTGGGGGCTTTTGAATTGCCAACTTAAAAACGAAAGTAAAATATGTTCGTCCGCACTGACATTGATAGTGGTTGAGCGAGCGTTTCAAATGAATTCCTATGGAAGTAGGAATTAACTGAAAAACGTTCACTCTGTTCTGCTCGTTCCTCACCGTGGATGCGCACCGTTTTAAATCGCTAATATGAGCATTTTAGTTTAATTTTAAAATTAGCACCTTTTGGGGGGAGGATTGCTTGAAATTATTTTACAAAAGCACAATGTTGTGTTTTATTGCGACTGTACACAAATATAAGTTAACACTTTGCAGTTTGAATGTCGTCCTGTATAATGACGGAGTATGTTTTTATGTGTCCACTGTTCAATCGCACCCACGCCACACACACACACACACACACACGGTTTACTATCTTTGTTGGGACTCTCCATAGACTTAATGGTTTTATACTGTACAAACTGTATATTCTATCTCCTCACACTAACCCTAGCCCTAAACCTACCTATCACAGAAAACTTTCTGCATTTTTACATTTCCAAAAAAACTCATTCTGTATGATTTATAAGCTTGTTTACCCATGGGGACCTCTATTTAGGTCCCCACTGTGACACGAGTCCCCATGAGTCTGTGTGCATTCAGGTTGAAGTCCCCACCGGGATAGAAAAACATGAACACACACACACACACAAACACACACACACACACACACACACACACACACACACATTCCAGCATTGTAGTCTTGACATCGCAGCCTGTTCATTATAGCCTTCATAAAATATAATAATAAAATAGTCAACCTAACATATAAAAATTACACTGCTCTAAATAGTCGGTAGTACAATTCATTCATTCACAGTAAGCACCGCTCCACTGTGATGTTTCCAAGCACATTTTTGCGCTTGTGAAGAGGATGATTTTTTCCATCGATATTGGAACATGAGTGAAGAACAAAGCCTATAATAAAGAATAGTTTAGCATCCAAATACATCGCAAATGTTGAAACATTTTGATTCTAATGAGAGGGTTACGTGAGCCTAACACTGCTTTCTTTCATTTTTATTTTTACATTAAATTTAAAGGATTTGTTGTGGAATATTTTGAGTGTATCATAAAATCAGAATAAGGTAAGTCAAGTAATATTTTTGGTCTTTTATATACATATATATATATATATAAATATAGCTGCGAGCAGCGATGAAGGGCCAAAGCCGGCGGTACCGCCACCCTGGTGCCTTTAGGTAACTAAAGGCACCGGGGTTGCGGTGCCACCGGCTTGGGCCCGTAATCGCTGCTCGCAGCTATATTTATATATATATATATATATATATATATTTATTATTATTATTGTTCAAGGTTTCGGGGGCTTTTGGGGCCTTTAACGTGCTCAAAAACTCATGAAACTTTGCACACGGGTCAGAAGCTGCGGCCATTAGGGCCGGGCTGAAGATGGTACCCGGGCGTGGCAGGGGGGCTCGACAGCGCCCCCTTGAATGGGGTCCGAGTGCGGTCTGAAAACTTGGTCCATATACCAAACACGCTTGCATGAATTAATATGAAACTCGGTACACATAATAGATCTTATCGGGCCGAACAACTTTCGTGCTCTAAGTTTTATTGCAGCCCAACAGGAAGTCGGCTATTATGGGTTGTTTGGAAAACCAATGCTGTGGAATTTGATGTACTCCTCCTAGGAAATTCATCCATTCGCCTCCAAACTCGGTGTGCATGAAGTCAAGACATTGAGGATGATAAATTGCGGACGGATTTTTGAATATCTCGAACGGTTTGGCCGTGGCGAGGAAACAAATTTATGGCGAGAA